>NW_015646352.1:3146022-3169847 GCF_001515625.1 Sinocyclocheilus rhinocerous | reverse complement strand
CTTTCCGTACCCACTGTATATATATATATATATATATATATATATATATATAATTGTTGTCATTAAATGTACGTTTGTCGTTAAAAATTTACATTTTTATCACAAATTGTTTTATTATTCAGCAGAATGTCAAACTGATGACATTTCATAATAAATAAAGCAACATCCATTTTTAAATACATTTTATAAGATATTTTTGATATATAATATACAATTATTTGTATTTTTGTCATTTTAAATATACAATTATTATACAAATTATTTAATTTTAATTCAACAGAATGTCATATCATACAATAAAAAGTAATAGGGCATTAGTTTGTTCCCTTTTCCTGTTTTTCACAGCTGTCTGCAGGAGAGACCTTTAAAAATGGACACTAATTTTCCAATTAGGTTATATTAGGTAATTTTAGCTAAAGTCTTACTGAAGTTATTTATTCAATTACATTTGATCTCCTAAGCCAACCAGTTCATACTCAGCAAAATAGTTATTAAATTAACGCTGTGTGTGTGTGTCAATATTCTCAACTTTAATTACCTTAATATTCATTTCCATTAGCTAGCTAAAGTCTTACTGAAGTTATTTATTCAATTACATTTGATCTCCTAAGCCAACCAGTTCATACTCAGCAAAATAGTTATTAAATTAACGCTGTGTGTGTGTGTCAATATTCTCAACTTTAATTACCTTAATATTCATTTCCATTAGCTAGCCACAAATCTCTCTCTCTCTCTCTCTCTCTCTCTCTCTCTCTCTCTCTCTCTCTCTCTCTCTCTCACACACACACACACACACACACACACACACAGATATATATAATTAATTTTACTTTTAAGTTCACTGTTGTTTGATATAAAGAAACATTAAACATTTATTTCAATAATAGATAAAATTTCAACATATTTCAGTTTCATCACTGTTTCTTCCAATATTTAGCAGAAGAAAAAAAAAACTTTTACAACTTTTTAGAACGAACATCTGCTGCATATAATGCAGTGCAACACTGCCAAAAGCATTTTTCACATTATGAGCCCACAAACATGTCCTGTTTTCAGCAGCAGTTATTTGGGAGTTCAGATCTAATCATGCAGGAAGTGAACCGTGCTTCTTCCTGCACAGCAAACACTTCTGCCATTAAAACAGTTAGTTGGGGCTTTGTGTTATAGGTATAAATGGAACTGGCTCACATTCAAACAAAGTAAGGCAGCTGTTCAGCACCATGGACAGCGACCAAACACACAGGCACACTGTACATGATGGCCAGGAATCAGGCATCTCTGTTAGAGCCTCTTGAGCAAGCGTTTCGGCTGTCCAGAGCTCATCACAAAGATTGAAAAGCTTCAAGTTGGCTTCGTGCAGCTCTTGAATGATGTTTCAGATCCTGTAATCTGTAGATGCTTATGGACTGAACGGCTAGAATGTGTTTTTCTCCACATCATCTCTTCTTCAGCACCTGAACCAATCAGGTATGCATGAATTCCTCTTATGTTTTATATAGTGGCAGTGTTGTCTTTATGTGAATGGGAATAGAAGAACCTTGTTTCCCCCAAAAAAATTCTCTGAACAACCATAACCATGCCCCACAACATCCTGAAATACTAAAGGTCCAGAAGAGCTGCAAAATGCAACCGTGACTGCTCATCTTGACAGTGAATAGACAGATGGAGAAGACGAGAAAAATGAAATTGTCACACAAAGAAAGTTACGCTGTCAGAAAGAGTGGGTCTTTTGTCCCTGTGGCTATTTTTACCACATTTCAAATGATGTATTGTGTTTTACTGCATTTTGTGGTTGAAATGACATCTTGAAATATGAAATATCTGAATTATGTGTCTTGCTAAGGTTAATTTCATGACTAAAATGTATATATTCAGAATGCAATTAATAATGAATAATATTTATTAATAATATTTATTATTTCATTTAGAAATGACAGCTTTATTGGAAATAACACAGTCAAAAATATATATTCTTTTCACAACTAATATTTTTTTCCTTCACAACACAACTAATTTTATCGTAAATATGCTCATCACTGACACTGTTGTCTCTCTAGTAACCAAGAATGAACATTATTTATAATTTATTTTAAAAAAGTATTATTTAAAAAACAAACAAACAGTCAAATATGTTGGTCGTGATGGAAATAACGCCACAACTGTGGGACAGTCATAATTTTTGAACTTTTGATCAATCAATTTTACACAATGAATCTTTTTTTTTAAGATCATCATACTTTAAAAATAGAATTCCTTTTATGTATGTATACATATTTGTATTTGTTTTACCTTTATTCATTTAGCACTTTTATATAAGCAACATATACAACTGATGTATATGTGCATTTTTAAAATAAATGAAATGTATTTATAAAATATTAAATGTTATTACATTTATTAAATTAGAAATTATTTCATTATTACTTGACAATTTGTGATTTTTATTTTCCACCTATTAGATTGCAAATTACTTTTAGTTTCTCATTTGAGCAATTGTAGAAAAATAGATGTTTTTGGAAACTTTCTACCATGCCTTCCTCATTTACAATTGCTACTTTTTAACTTCAAAAATATATATTCTTTTCACAACTAATATTTTTTTCCTTCACAACACAACTAATTTTATCGTAAATATGCTCATCACTGACACTGTTGTCTCTCTAGTAACCAAGAATGAACATTATTTATAATTTATTTTAAAAAAGTATTATTTAAAAAACAAACAAACAGTCAAATATGTTGGTCGTGATGGAAATAACGCCACAACTGTGGGACAGTCATAATTTTTGAACTTTTGATCAATCAATTTTACACAATGAATCTTTTTTTTTAAGATCATCATACTTTAAAAATAGAATTCCTTTTATGTATGTATACATATTTGTATTTGTTTTACCTTTATTCATTTAGCACGTTTATATAAGCAACATATACAACTGATGTATATGTGCATTTTTAAAATAAATGAAATGTATTTATTTATTTGACTTAATAAGAAATAACTTATAAAATATTAAATGTTATTACATTTATTAAATTAGAAATTATTTCATTATTACTTGACAATTTGTGATTTTTATTTTCCACCTATTAGATTGCAAATTACTTTTAGTTTCTCATTTGAGCAATTGTAGAAAAATAGATGTTTTTGGAAACTTTCTACCATGCCTTCCTCATTTACAATTGCTACTTTTTAACTGACAGTTTTAGTTAGTTAGTAAGTCAGTCAGTTAATTAGTTAGTTAGTTTCCAACAGCTGTTATGTTCCACCAAGAAGTTGAAATGTTTATAACTTTTTTTTAACGTTTTAATAAAACGGTGACTCCTCTCAAGCTTTGAAATTTGCTTTTCTTTAGAAAATAAAATGTCTGCTCTACTGCTTCCAGCTCTTCTCCTCCATGACCCAGAAATCAGTATTAGTCCTGCCATTTTCATTTAGTCCCAGTGGTGGAGAGGATCAGAAAATGTGCTTCAGGATATTTGAGTATGTCCTATCTCAGATGTCCCGCTGATATAAATACATTTATGCTTTCACAGGAGCATGTTTGATGTTAAATGATAGGGGAGGCCATCAGATGTGTTTTTCTTTTAAAAAGAATGTGTCATTTAAGTCATGGAGTATCTTCCATCAAACCTGTGCGTGGCAGACATTGTTTGATATGAAGTAGAGAGTGATGGAGTCAGTTGTGGAAGGCTGCTCTTCATCACTGTCACTTGTTTAGTGTGTTATTTTCCTCTTTCTCAACATGTGAAGAGAATGAAGGGCTGTCAGTTTGACAGATGCCGATATGACAGATGAGGTGGATGATGGGTTCCCGCCACATGCTTCGAATGCTTCGTAGAAGCTGTTATGCTTAGCGTAACTAAGCCGAACCTCATCTGCTTCCTAATTTGGCTTTCAGTTTTTTCTTTTTCTTTTTTTTTTTTCTTTTCTTTTCTTTTCTTAGTAAGATCTGCAGTAGATCTAGATTGACGAAGGTGGATATGATTATTTAGTTGGCACCTTCACTGTTTGTTTATGCATTTTGGCTTCAGTTTTGTTTACTCATGCTTAATATTTATTGGTTTGCATTTTGCAAGTTTTAGTTTGCACATTTTAGATCACAAATTGCTTGAAGTTTCTCAAGAGCGATTGTAGAAAAATAGATGTTCTTGGAAACTTTCTACCTTGTTTATGATTCCTACTAGAGATGTCAAATCGATTAATCGCAATTAATCGCATCCAAAATAAAAGTTTGTGTTTAAATGATGTGTGCGTACTGTGTATATTTATATGTATATAAAAATACACACACATGCATGTATATTTAAAGGGATCCCCGGGTATTAAGACATGTATAGCTTAATATAACGTAAATGATGTCTCTTATTTAAATATATAGTAGAAACCCCATGAAAGATGTATGTTATTTAAAAAAATCGACATGGTTTTTGGACTATGGGGGGCGCCATTATTTTATGTGCACAGTACATTCTGCGTCGATGACGTCAAATGGTTGCACTCAGTGAGCTACTGGCGTTTATTTCTATAGTCTTTGGCTTTTTACCGCAACACAACTCAGAATACACAACTCAGAAAATAAAATACTGATACGATATCACATTGTGTGACTTTTGGTTGTAATTTTCAGTCGAAGGGCAACAAGAGAAGCAATGCAAGACTTCACAAGAAGAGGAGAAAAGAATGGGAAGATGCCTGTGGACGAATAAAACTTCCTAAAGACCCGCTTCTTTTTTCACTCCACTTTAGTCCTGATGCCTTTGAGTCTTTTAGTAGACCACAGCTACTGAAAGAGCTTACAAACGGCTGAGAAACGCTATGTCATCCTGTAAACATGCCGATGCTAATCATGACGCGCGGCCGCTAGAGGAGTTTCTCAGCGCAGATTTTCCTCGAGATCCGGGGCGTTTAGACTCCATGTGGGGAAAAATCGATGGTACAGCATTTGGTTTAAGCCTATGCTTATCCATCTCCACCTGTAAGCTCTTTCAGTAGCTGTGGTCATCATAACAGTATTTTATTTTCCGAGTTGTCTATTCCGAGTTGGGTTGTGGTAAAATTAGCAACAGGTAGCGGCAGTAGCTCACCGAGTGCAACCATTTTACGTCATCAGAATAATGGCGCCCCCCATAGTCCAATATATGTATAAAACAATGTGATTTTTAAAATAACATAAATCTTTAATGGGTCTTCTACATATTTCAGGAAGAGACATCATTTACGTTATATTAAGCCATACAAGTCTTAATACCCAGGGATCCCTTTAAGAAATATTTACATCTATATAATTATATATTCATATGTATATATGATTTAATGTATATTACATATATTTCTTAAATATATTCATGTATGTGTGTATTTATTTATACATATATATACAGTACACACACACATCATGTAAACACAATCTTTTATTTTGGATGTGATTAATTGATTTGACATCCCTAATTTTGCAGGATATTTGAGTATGTTTGAGTATCAAATGTGTGATTTTATTTATTTGTTTATCTGTTTAGTTTTTTCCCTTGCCCATACACAAATTTAAAATGTTAAAATATGAAAATCCATCATAAAAATATTAATAGATTTTAGTACATAATAATAATAAAAATTAATATTAAAAACATTAATAAAAATTTAAAAAATGCCATAATCACCATCATAAACCATTTCATTTTTTAATTGTTTAAAACATTATTATGTAAAAATAATTAATATCAAATTTAACTAAAATGTGTCCCAGTTGAGGCATCATTTCCATCATGACCAATAGTTTTGCCTGTAATTTTTTTTTTTTTTTTCAGAAGTTTGGTTTCTGGTTAGCACAAATGATGATTTCCAGTAGTATTTTTGCAAATAAATGTGAAAATGTTATTAAATTGTATTTAGGTTACCTTAAATGCTAGCTATAAATTAGCCTTAGCAAGACAAACACATTGGGCTATTTTTTTCTTTCAGAAACATTAATAATGTTATTTCCATATCAGAATTTGATTAACACAATACATGATTTAAGACGTTGTGTTAAAAAAATAATGACAAAAATAACTCCTGGACATTTTGTTGAAGGAGAAATGAAAGTTGTAATAGTGTGAAAAGTGTGTTTTAATAGTTTATTTTCTAAAAGTCCACAGCATAAACAAGAATGGCATGTGCAGTGTATCAGAGGAATCCAGAATACATCAGCCCTTGCTTATCAGCTTTAGTGGCCATGTTTATAAGATGTATTATGAGAGTTTATTCTGCTCCTTTATCTCCCTTGAGTAAAGGGCCATAATAATCCAATTCTGTGTTTTACTCATAGTCAGAAAATAACACTGTGTCCCCTTTCTCTTATTTTGATTCAGATCGGATAAAACAGTGGCACACAGTTTCCAGTGTTGCCATGTGTGTAATTACATGGTCGATGGTGCTAATTAAACAACAGCAAGACTGCTGAACACACTGCTTTAGATAGTATGACGCTCTGCTGGAAAGCTTAAAATAAAACAAACCAAACAGAGTGCTGATGTTGTAATCCACAGCGAACAATAGCTCATTTATATTTATGGCGGTATAATGCAGTCAAAAGTAACAATGTAGTGAAGTAATAGCCAAGTAGCTGCAAAATTACTTTGTGACACTGCAGCATGGATGAACATGCTGGTTCGTCTGGCCGGAGGAGAACTGGCCCCCCGACTGAGCCTGGTTTCTCCCAAGGTTTTTTCTCCATTCTGTCACCGATGGAGTTTTGGTTCCTTGCCTCTGTCACCTCTGGCTTGCTTAGTTGGGGACACCTCATTTCCAGCGATATCATCGACTTGATTGCACAGATACTCTTTAAACTGAACTGAGCTGGACGATGACATCACTGAATTCAGTGATGAACTGCCTTTAACTGAAAATGATGTCCTTTTGCATTGACACACTATTTTCCTATTTTGATACTGTAAAGCTGCATTGACACAATCTGTATTGTTAAAAGCGCTATATAAATAAAGGTGACTTGACATTATTTAAGGCTGGAGATAAACATGCTTACATGCTTTTTCAGTGTCTCTTTCTGCAGGTTACATTGATATGCCAGTAGGTGGCGACAAGTTAATCAATGAATCATTCACTCAGCCGTTTCATTGAAAAACACTATTTTGTTCAGGAACAAAACAAGTTAATGTCTTTATAAATGACTCACTGAATTATTCACTTTACTGATTGGTTCTGGGGAAAAAAAAATATTTAATTTCAGAACAAAACAAGAGACTGTCTTTATGATTGAGCCATAAAGATCCTCCAGTTGTGTGCATTGAATTATTAACTTGTTTTGTTCAAAAACACTGATTCATTCAGGATTGAATGGATATTAAAGTGTTAAAATCAAAAAATAATATTTGCATGCTTTTTTCATATATTCCACACATTGTTTTGGGCCCCATTGACTGTCATAGGGAAAACATTGTTCAAAATATTTTCAAAAGTATTTTGTGTTCTGCAAAAGAAAAAAGGTCATACAGATGATGGTGAGTAAAAGATGACTATTTATCTATTAATGTATTTATTTATTGCTAAGGCTAATTTATAGCTTTTAGATACCCTAAATAAAACTGAATCTAATCTAATTGAATCTAATTACATATGTGTGTGTGTGTGTGTGTGTGTGTATGCATATGTATATATGTACAGTACAAAAACATTTTATAAAACAATTAGAGAAAAAACGTGATTGCGTTGGAATTTTTTGTTAAATCTGATGATTTTTACACAATAAAATACAATAAAAAAATATGCATGTACAGTCATAATTAATTGGCAAAATATACACTTTTCAAGCATAAGTTGTTTATTTGGCTTTAAATGTTATAAACATACTTCATAGCTAATGTGATTAACTATTTCTGTCCATACCCTACTTGTGTGCGTATTCATCTGTTTCAGTCACATTACTTTTTCATTCATTCGCCATATTTATGACCATCAGCGGGGCAGAGTAATGACGGTGAACACAAAATGAGATACGAAGGAAAACTGTCCCAAATCAAAATTAGCAGACATGTTGTATTTAATCCACAATCCATTTCCATTCATTTATTTTTGCATTAAATATGGCGGATAAATATATGCAACAGTTCAATAAACAATATAATAGCTACTGAGTAGCTTGAGTTTTAGATAAATACCGCTTATTCAATAAACAATATAATAGCTACTGTGTAGCTTGAGTTTTAGATAAATACCGCTTATTACTTTCTCTTATTTTACAAACAAAATCAAAGCAGTCACTAATATAGACCACCATTTGTTGTTCTGAATGAATCAGTGCTTTAGAATGAATCTTTTGAATGAATGATTCAATGACTCTGTTTTAATCAGTCTCTTTTTGCCACTTACAAGCATACTGGATAGATAGTTTGCTGCAAATGCTAAAATCTCTTCATCAGTATCCAACGAAACAAATTTACATTCAAAAAGATATAGCTGAGATATTCTTGAGAACCACATGCTTCACATCACCAAACAGAAAAACAGAATTTTAGTTTACTTTATTTTCAACTAGAAGCTTCAAATCCCTTCCCAGAATACCCAAGGTTACACACTGGCATATTTATCATGTCTTTTCATTTCGTTTCACACCTCATGGTTCAAATGCTGAATGTATAGAGCAACCTGATTGACATTTTCCTCGCCTAAGGGATTATACAAGTGTTTTAAAAGGCGACTCGGTGAGGGGCAGCAGTTGGAGAGAAAACAAACAGATCACAACAAAGAGCAGCCTTATAACACAACTATAAAACACCACAGCAGGTATATGAGGTAAAAAGCCCATCTCATTAAAAGCTGCCAGATCTCCTGCAATCCCAGAATTGTCCATTAAAATGATTAAAGGCAACAGGGAGCCTGCAGGCTGTGAGGGTCTGCCAGGGAGCAAAGAGCTGTGCTCAGATGTGTGGTGATCACCTTGGAGACATTGCTGTTATGGATCAGAATAGGAACGGTATTTGATGTCCATGTTGTCCTGTTGCACTGACGATTTCCTATTGCACAGGGGGTAATGTGTTGCAATTAGAAGTTTTATTTATTTATTTATTTATTTTTATTGAAGTGATGCAGAAATGCAACATCCTTGTTAGATGTTATTCGAGTTACTTTATAAATAAATAATACATAGGCTACATTTTCTATTTATTGTATTTATTTATTTATTTTGCCAAATATAACTGATAAAATCTCCGTTCTGGAGTCTGTGTGTTTCCGCAGGCAGCCTATGCTTGGGGGAAAAAAGAAGAAGAAGAAAAAGTCCACTCGATCACACGGTCAGTGGAGTAGGCGTGCGCTCAACTGTGCTCGTGACCGAGACCGAGAGGAGGTACCGTCCTTATTTTGCAACGCGGAAGTAAGCCATTTTCTGTGAGTGTGCGAGAATTCCGATTCATTAGGTAAATAACTATAACAAAATTCAGTAAACTGTAAAATTGTTTGTGCTACAAACCACTGTGTTTATGTATGTAATGATAAATTAAAATAATATAATGAGAAATACCAGTTTGCAACTAAAAAATAACTGGAAGTTGATGACACCGGAAGCTTTGCACATTCTTACAAACGAGTTTTCACATAAAAAAAATATGTGAATTAGCTTAAACATATGCAAATTTATGCAAAATAGTGACTTTATATATATATATATATATAAAAGGTCGATTTTTATATATAAAATAAATGTCGAATGTCAAACAAACAGGAGGAGAGTCTTAGTGGATGGTGATTAAAAAAAGGCACAACTTAGCACATTGCTTTCTGTAAAAAATATATTTATATATATTAATTACTAAAATGTTAGCATAACATAATTTTATAATGTTTTATAATAGTTTTATGAGTAACAATATTGCTTTCAAATTATTCCTATTATTAATATTAGCCTACTTTCAAAAGTAACATTCCCCAACACTGCTTGTGAGACTATGACCAACTTAAATAGCTTTTGATAAATTCATTATGAATGTACATATTGTTTCATCCTACGATTGGTCGATTTTTATATATAAAATAAATGTCGAAAGTCAAACAAACAGGAGAAGAGTCTTAGTGGATGGTGATAAAAAAAAGGCACAACTTAGCACATTGCTTTCTGTAAAAAATATATTTATATATATTAATTACTAAAATGTTAGCATAACATAATTTTATAATGTTTTATAATAGTTTTATGAGTAACAATATTGCTTTCAAATTATTCCTATTATTAATATTAGCCTACTTTCAAAAGTAACATTCCCCAACACTGCTTGTGAGACTATGACCAACTTAAATAGCTTTTGATAAATTCATTATGAATGTACATATTGTTTCATCCTACGATTGTGTAATTCAAACACATGGCCAAGAGATAACATAATGTGTGTCCTCTGATGAACAGGAAGTCAACAATGTGGTTCTTTTTTTAAGTTGTCTACAGATGCAATCTGCAAACATAACAAGGTCAGAGGCATTTGCTGGTTCCCTGATCTACCGCAGGTGACCCTGAAATGGAAAACGCTGAAGTGCTATTGAGCTGGTTACCCACATCTGACTCATTCACCTTGAACAAGGCTTACATTGTTTCTACGGTGAAAACACACGAGTCTGTTATTGCCTCTGACCTTGGTAATGGAAGCCAATGTCTCTCCACTTCTCTGTGTCAAAGAATGATGCAGATACAGACAATTAAGGAGAAATTACCCTGGAGGAGCATTTATGCTAACAGGTAATTATATGTTATTAATTATTAAGGCAAACATCACTATTATCGCTCATGCTAAGCTGAGTCATACATACAGTATCCAGGGACCACTGAATCAGTAAGAAACCACCCAAAATATCCTAGCAACCACTTAGAAAACCCTGGCAACCACTTTAGCATGAGTTTTGAGCAAACATCATTCAGATTATTTACATAATAAAACAATACATAGTTTTTTTTTTTTTAATTATATCATATGTATATAGCTTAAGAATCAGTTTCCAGGCTTCAGGGCTTCGCGGAACGGGGCAAGTATTTCTTTTCATACTCGACTTGGAGGGCGTTACATCTCATTTAATTAACATTCCAGTGGATCTGCGCTCAGGACCCAGTCAGTGCCAACAAACAAATTAATTACATTGAAATGATCAACTGGGCTGGGCCACCCTAAGCGTTAGATGCAGTATGAAATTGCATTCTCAGTACCCTATAAATCCATGAATCAAGAGACTCGTGTACAGTCCTCTAGAATATTAATACAGGCTGAACAATGACAACGTTGTACAAATTATATCAGTTTGACTGAAGGATATAAGGGGATTAAATATTTGCGTAATGATTAAAGTTGTGGTACTTTGTTATTCCTGGATTGTTTCTATGTTAAAAAAATAGGATGTATAACAATTTTTTTCTGAGGAAAATGTGAGTGGTGCTTCAAAAATGTGCCATCAAGATGCTAGGATTTGTGGATGGTTGCTAGGACATTGCTCTCATTTATGTCCAAAGCAGGGTTCAATATTTTAATAGGGTTAGAGGTTTGTTCATATATTAAGAATGATGTTAGTCTTATCAAGCACCGCTTGGGAATGGATTCTCAGTTTCAAAAAATTGACCCTTATGACTGGTTTTGTGGTCCAGGGTCACATTTCTGTTCATTAACAAATATGGAAACCGAACATTCAGTACATTCTTTAACTTCAATAAACGATTCTCATATTCTTCTGTGAATGCGAACAGAATATAATAAAATTGAAACTTGGCAGCACTACTGAAATTAAAGCACAAAACAGACCAGTGTAGTCGAATACTAAATGAATTGTATTCAAAAATGAGTACAATATACAAGATGGCTCCGCTGATGGCCGCCTCGGTGTGGAGCTCCACAGTTGTTTTAATATTTTTGTTAGTTTGCCCTGTTTTTAGTTATATTCTTGCAATCAGTTTCACCAGGGACTAATTGCTGAACATTTGGCAGTACACACCACCCAATATTTCACCAATTTTCGACTATTCTGATGTTTTGCTGGACATTGTAGTTGGCAGAGCAAGACAAAGGAGATCAGAGTGGTTAAGAGGAACTACTCTGCACTCCAGTTTTCAGCCAGTAACCCTGCATCAGGGGCCATTTACAACGTTTTCAGCCAAAAACAGGAAACTTTTTATGCATATTGCCTGTTCGTTTACACAACAACGGCATTTTGGGGACTGAAAACGCATATTTTTGAAAACGTGTTTCAAAGTGCAAGTTTTTGAAAACGCCACCATTATCGTTTCCGTGTAAACACCCAAAATGGGAATCTTTGAAAACGGTGACGTCATGCGCGTGCGTAGTACGTGTTAGGCATGTAGACATGCGCAGTACGTGTCGATTTTAATGGAAAGCGCGAACAAACAAACATATACAACAATGGCGGAGTACATGGTACTGTTGTTGCTGCTCAAGAGTTTGCTAATGCTTCTTCAGCAAAGTGTGTATTTACTTCACCAATATTACAGCCAACAGCGGAGACGCATCATATACAACATATAATCGTCACTTCCCTACAGATACTGTTTAGTAACAAGGTGACAGCGCCAACTACTGGCCTGGCATACGTAATACAGCGTTTTGGCCATTTTCGCGGATATGTGTAAACGAATCATTTTGAAAACGTTTTTTAAAAAGCAACTTTTTAAAAACGTAAGGGAAAAACCTTTCCATTTTTGATTACATCGTTGTCGTGTAAACGTAGCCTCGTGTGGAAAGGACTGAAAGACATCACCAATTACACGACACCATCCCCCAGCACTGTGCTGAATCAACAACTGGCCAACGATTTGAATGAGTTCTATTGCAGGTTTGAAAAACGCTGTCTCACACCTCACACCCATTCTGACCTTCTCTCCTTGGATCTATTAACACCTTCAGCAATCCCCCTCTCCCCCCTCTTGCACTTCAGGTCTTTGAAAGGGATGTGCGTCAGGTCTTCCGGAAACAGAAGACAAGAAAAGCACCAGGCCCAGATGGCGTTACACCAGCCTGTCTGAAATCCTGTGCTGACCAGCTGGCCCCTAACTATACACAGATCTTCAACAGATCACTGGAGCAGTGCGAAGTCGCTTCCTGCTTCAAATGCGCCACCATCATCCCAAAGAAACCCAAAATCACAGGACTAAATGACCACAGACATGTGGCTTTAACATCTGTGGTCATGAAGGCATTTGAAAGACTGGTGCTGGCCCACCTGAAGGACATCACTAGAAGCACTTGCATGCTTACCATGCAAACAGGTCTGTGGATGATGCAGTCAACATGGGACTGCACTACATCCTGCAACATCTGGACAGACCAGGGACTTATGTGAGGACCCTGTTCATGGACTTCAGCTCGGCCTTCAACACTATCATCCCAAATCTCCTCCTGTCCAAATTAGGTCAGCTCTCTGTGCCCACCTCCATCTGTCAGTGGATCACCAGCTTCCTGAAAGACAGACAGCATACTTCTTATTCACATTTCCTTGCATTTGTACATATAAGTGAGGACTCTTTTTGCGCCGGTTCTTTTTAGTGAATCATGAAAATGCAGCTTAACCGGTATAGCCTGATTCCCAAATAAATGAGTCTCTTGAATGAATGAATGAATGAATGAATGTGCCAGTTCTTTTTAGCAAAGCAAAACAACATGCAGCACAACAAGTGTAGTCTGACTTCCAAACAAATCACTTTAATGTGCCAGTTCTTTTTAGTGAATCAAAAACAAGCAGTGCAACAAGTGTAGTCTTACTCCCAAATGAGTAACTCTTTTGAATCAGTTCTGTTTTTGTGAATCAAAAACATGCAGCACAACCAATGTAGTTTGATTCCCGAATAAATGACTCTTTTTAGTTGGTTCTTTTTAGTGATTCAAACATGTAGATTTGAATCTGATTAGATGTTCGTTTGACAACATGTAGTTAAAGATACACATTGCACATTTTGGCAGTAGTATTTTATAAATATTAATTCGTTTTGCAGTGAAATTGCATTTATTCTTTCAACTTACTCCTTAAAAACATATGTTAAGGTTAGCAACGAGAATCTTTAAGACGAATCAAAAACCTAAACTGGAAAACTGGAAAATCATTACATTTTTTTTAATATTCCCATCCCTACTAAGTTACTCTAAGTGATTCAGTTTCATGACATCACAATGGATTTCATCTCATCTCAAACCTGTGCTGTGGGGGTGATCGCTTTATTCACAGATGATTGAACTGCTGAGTACAGCAGACTGCAGTTTCTTCTGACAGCAACACTGTGACACTGATCAAATTCTTTTCAAATAATTGAATAGCCTAGAGCATTCTCCGGTTTCTCAGCAAATATGATTTGGATAAAGACACACCGTTAAAATAAGGAATTTGATGTATTATATAGATAACTCACTCAGATCTCAGGGCTCATATCTTGATATATACCATTCCTGTGGTTGCCAGCACAGATTATCCAGCAGAGATTTGTCAGAGGTGGCAAGGAGTGTATTCATTTTTCTTGGCTTTAAACAAGAAATGATGTTGAATCTCTTTGAACTGATAAATTGGCCTCAGAACCCATTTTTATGGTGACAAGATGGATTGAAAACGAATGTCATTCACTTCTTCTTTCTCAATTACAGATCCTTAAGGAGGTTAGATTGAGGATCTCAGCTTTATGGCCTACCTTTATTTAACATATATTGGTGTATATGTTATTCAATAGTCAAGTCAACTAGACATTTCCATAATTCACTCTAAAACCAGTGAGCATCAGGCCCTCACTATAAATGTCATTGGAAATAAGGGATGAGCACAAGTTTGAACTTTTAACAGCTACGATGAAGCCTCACGATCAACAAGCAAAGGATATAGATGTTAAACAGCAATGTTGTTCATAAATACAAGCTGCATTTTAACACACAGCCTCGTAATCCTGTCACAGGTAATTGAATCATCAGTACCCCAGTGTTTAGTGGATCTGCTGTATATAGCCTTGGGAAGCTGATTCATTTTAGTTAATGTAAATTACCGCACACAAAAAAGTGATTCACTGATTCTTTTGGCTCCTTGAACAAACCTGCTCAAACATAATCAAAAACAATGGCAAACAGCAGTATTTAATTCAATTTTGTAAATTAGTTGCGGAAGTTACTTTTGTTGAAGAAACTAGTTTGTTACACATTCATTTATTCATATTGTTAAAGTAGTTACAGTCAAAATATTCTTTATGAGAAGGCTAGCTACACTACAAGCTATAAATTAAGCTATTTTTTAACATAAGCTATGAAACATATCTCATCTTAGCTTAGCTTAGCTAGAAGGCTAGCTACACTACAAGCTATAAATTAAGCTATTTTTTAACATAAGCTATGAAACATATCTCATCTTAGCTTAGCTTAGCTAGAAGGCTAGCTACACTACAAGCTATAAATTAAGCTATTTTTTAACATAAGCTATGAAACATATCTCATCTTAGCTTAGCTTAGCTAGAAGGCTAGCTACACTACAAGCTATAAATTAAGCTATTTTTTAACATAAGCTATGAAACATATCTCATCTTAGCTTAGCTTATCTTAGCTTATCTTTATTTGCCTTATTTGGCACAAAAAACATTGAGGAACTAACTGTGGGTGACAGAAAATAAACTTACAATATATACAATGAAAACATAATTTAGTCGAAAACATGATGATGATGAGTAGCAAGATTTGAAACATTTTGCTACAAAAAAAGACACAAGCTTTTGTGCAAGAAAATGAATACTTCCTTTGCCCATGCAGTGAATCTTTTTTTTTAATGAACTAATTTAATAAATTGGACTGCATTTGATTCTTTTCTCTGTACAGCTTGGATACAATAAAAATAAAAAGTAGCTTGTTATCCAAAAAGCTACTGCAAAGTCACTTGTACGTTATTAGCATTGCTACTTTTAGTTAGTTACTCTCCAAAACTGAGCACCAGCAGCGCAAGCAACATGCAGATAAACTAAAATTCATGATTTTCTACCTACGTGGCTGTACCAGTCATTACCAGAACTAAACTGCCAAAAAACTCTTGACTCTGATTTCAAAAGAACCCAAGAGAGTGATGAATGGAAAGAGGACAAAAATACAATATCTCTTCCCTACAGTCACTCGCTGCCCTGCGTTTTACTAATCCAAGCAGAAATGGGCACAAATGCTCTTAAATTGACATTCCACGTGTGCCAGTAAGCCCTCCAGAAAGGCACAGGATTTCTTAGGCCTCTTCAAAGCACTCAGTGCTGCCTATTGGTGGATATCCTGCAGTGGCAGATGTTGAAAAGCAAGATGATAGACGCTGCACCTGTGGGTTTCTTCCCACGTGGGTTGTGAACCTCGGGGATATTATTTTTTGACTGTCACTTATATTACCTGTCAGCTTAATTTTTTTATCCAATTTCACTGGCCCAATTTTCCACCTCCGTAGAAGTAAATATCAGTACACATATAGAGAGAAAAGCCTGGAAGGTCCAAATAATTGATAAAGGGGTCCTGTTCATTATTTCAGTCAGATATGAAATTTTAAAACTGGACTCTTAAAAGGTTACGGGTAACGATGGGCTGATGGCCGCTGTTAAACTTGCCATTTAGCGCACCAAATGGGAGAAATTAATAGGGATTGTATTGCATCTGGGAATTTCGACGCCCTACTCTTTCAGGTCCTGTCGTTCCAGCAATACTAGACCTCTTTGATACCCTAGGGAAGGCTATTGAAAAATATCGAAATAAGAGAACATCTGATATATAAGATTAAGGGCTCAAAGTAATCCCTTTTCTCTCTCTCTCTCTCCTTTTCCCCAGCATGAAAACTCTCACTTTTGAGGTATCAGGTTTTTATCTGAGGTCTGCTCATATATGCAGTCGCCGATGACATCATGACACCGGTCCTTAGATGAGACTGAGATCTTCTTTGTCCTCATAAAATTTTCAGAGCCTTATCTGGGCTTCCAACTAGAAAATGATGACCAAGACGTGATGGTCACGAGTCACGACTAGAAAACTGAGTGCGTCTGTGAAAAAAAAAAGTGTTACCAGATGAATTACGCTTCCAGAGGTCATGCATTCGGAGAGCTTCTGGATAAAAATGGTTGGAAAAGCAAAGACAACCCTGAGAGCGATGTAGAGTACCTATTTTCATGCATAATTGATGCCTTATCAGTGTCTCTGTCCCCAATGTACCACCCTTTCTGATAAGCCTGACAGCTTAGATGTGCCCATAGTAACACGCCAGCTGCTCAGCCAGGCCTGAGATGGATCAAATGTTTGACATTGCACTCCGATTACCACACCGGTACTGTCGGTGTGTGTGTATGTGTGTGAAACACTGTTGAAGCCAATGCTTGACTTGATTTAGCTGTGAATTGCATTTGTCTGGACAACTTCAGATGCAATGAAGCAGAATTAGATGAGGTCTGCTGACTTGATTCACTTTGATAGGCAAACCTAGCTTTTGCTGCTTCCACACGCACAAAAGACAGTCATTTCACAGTTGTGTAACGAAACATCGGCTGTAGAAAAATGAAGCAGTAATGAGGAATGTTCAGACGTAAAGTTGATATGCCTGTGCCTTTGTCCGCTTTGAATTAGGAGAAGGAAATAACAGCATGCCAGGTATCTACAGTTTCAGGTATCTATTTAATTGCCATGTGTGATCATTTGAAGTCTCTTTGTTGGCCATGCCTGACTTATTATCAGAAATAACACAAACTTTAATTGCCGTCGCTGTGTCAGTTAAAATTGTCTGAATGTCAGAAACTTAAATCAAGAATTTAGGACATAAAAATGGAGCATTTTATAAACATTCTATTGAGCATTATTACTGCTAATTATTAATAAGAAATATATAAATAAGTATATTATATTATATTATATTATATTATATTATATATTATTGCGGAAACTTTTCCATGTAACTCCTTCTAAATCATATGTGGACATGAATTCAATAAAATAAAAAAAATTTGCGGAGGGGTTTTATTTTTCTAAATGATCAGGTGATTTTTGCCTGAAAATACAATTTTTTTTTTTTACAGATGTTCCCTTTAACACTACAGTGAAACTGATTAGCCCAGCCTAATGGATCCCTTGAGTTTCTCTCCTTAAAGTATTATAACAGTTTTCACAAAAGGCTGCTGATGGCTGACTTTGGCTTTTAAATGTTTGTTTTTAATGGATTAAACTCCATTACCTTGCTTTCCATTATGTAATCAAAGGCAAATATGTCAAAAGCTGTTAACTCAGGCTTAAAACATTGGCCAAATGTTGGCTACACGGTCTGACTGGAAAAAGAAAGAAAACAATTACAACGGAAATTTGAGGTTGGTAAAAAGGTCAGACAGAGTGACAGCTACACTCTTGTTCACAGTCTGTGCACCCCAGGGGGTGGACAAAAAAGGGGAAAAAAAACTCTAGATACAGCGGGAAATTAAACTTTTTATCTGAACAAGCAAAAAATATCAGATAAAAGCACTACACTGCAATCACTACTTTTGTATTGAATTTTGTTTTATTTATTTTGTTTTATTTTTTTTTCTATTGAAAGCCAATGAACTAGCCATAAGTGAGGTATTTTTTTTTCCACAGAAATTCAAGCAAGTTCCTCTCAAGAAACAGCTTTTGAAGTCCAGTGATGTAGATTCCAGAGATGCCTCCACTTTGATTTCTAGAGACACAGTGTGAGCATGGAAGAGGTTTGTTCTCTGAGAACACAGTGTGGGTGTCCTATATGCATTAATGATTTTCATGTAACTTTAAAGTCATTCTTTACTGTGAGTATATTGTGTTAATAAGCATATATACTGAGTTCTGGCATGAAACTCTAGATGGCGCAGTCCGATAGGTCTAGCTCAATCTGACCTGGCAACATCATTGTCACATGGCAGCTGATTGGTTATCTCCTGTATCGGTAGCCAATGAGCTTACTGCTCAATATTCAAATACCTGGCTTTTGTTTGCTGTAGCAGTTTGCAGCTCACTTCAGAGCAGCCTAAATCAACATCTAAGATAAGTGAATGCTCTTTTAATCCATATCGCTGTGTATATTTGCATGGTCTGCCTAATTGAATACAAAATGAGCAACCGTAAACAAGTTTAAACTAAGTGTCATGTTAGCAGTTTGCATTGTATGCAGCAGCGAAATATTAAGCATATTAGCAACAGCATTTAGCATCTGTGTTTATACAGCTGGAGCAAAAGGCAGTTTAGAGCTTTTAATCGCTCTGAGGACACATTAATAGTAACGAACATGAAAACAGGTTAAATGAAATAAGCATTCTTGTGTAAGCATTTCAACTGGGGTTCTCCATATACATCGGCATAACCTCAATGTTCACGTTCATTTTTTCTAAGGTCAATGTTTTCATCGTGATGAGTGTGTGGTTGATTTCAGTTGCACGCAGCGTCAGAAGCACTCGCTTATCACAGTCATATCAACGATAGTGTTGCGGGAGAAGGGAATTAAGAGTTATCGCTATGGTTGTTGCAGTTCCGAGTGAAATGCATTATGGGTAGTGTAGTTCGGAGAAATGTGCTCGTGTGACGTGTGCTATCGCTGTGCTGTGTAGTTCAGGAAACGGAGAAAGAACATTTATATTCTGCTTTATTTGTTCATTCCAGTCCACCCAGGAGTTGCACTGTAACCCTGATAACTTTATCTACACGAGAGAGTAAAATGACATGCATCTGCAAACTTTGTCCGTCTCGTAGCAGATCTATTCCGCCAAGACCAAATACATTAACATTGTCATGTACATAACCATGCCACATACAGGCAAGGACTAAAAAGATCTGTTTCTTTATGGGAAAATGTCAGATATTTGCTATTTTAGACCATCAGCAGCAGTTTTGTTTCTGCTGGAAGGCGTATCGTATTGCTGGAGGCTAGCCAAACGTACGAGGAACGAGTCCTCCACACCTGTTCGCTCCTACTGAAACATACAAACAGAATTAGAGTAATATGAATCCACGTTGTACCTAGTGCAAATGTTTCTAACGGAAGATCAATAAAGATTAACAATGTAGAGAGGTTGAAACAGCAAGCGTCCTCTCTGGGATAAACGCAGCCACATTCTCTTTGCCGAAGGACATGAGTTTAACAAGCTGGCGCCGTGGTTCCACTGGGTTGTCGATACTCGGGGTATTGAGGCCACCTAGCCTGACCTCTTACGAGTTTTCCTTACATCATCTTGCTCTCGCTGGGTTCATTGTCCATTCCGGCAATGAAACCAGACACAGCGACAGCTCAAGATTTTAGAGAGCTCCTCGAAAAATAACTACCGAGGAACCTCTCCAACCATCTCAGCTAATAGGGCTGGAGGAGAACAGAGGGCTCTGTTGTCTGATGAGGTCATACCGGAGTGAAGCCGACACGTACTTGTGACATATCAAGAGACATCCAGATCAAAAGCAGAGATCCGAGATGAGAGGTCTGGTCTGAAACCACCAGTCTTCAATCTTCAGGGTTGTTTCAGGCAAGCTGCAGGTTTGGTGGAGTGACTATAGCATATAGATGTTGTGGGTGTAAACTTACAAGGGACCTCAAGAATAGTCATTTTCCATGCTTTTTGTTTCTGTGGGTGAGAGGATATTGTCTTACAGTCTTGCAGACGTGCTGTACGTGGACAAGTAAGTGAGCTTAACCGGCCTTAGAGATGAGAAATGAAAAGTAAACATATTTTGGGAGCAGGAGTTTATCGTTGTATGCACATTTTAATCACATTTCAAATCTGCTATCGACCATGTTTTCCTGCTACATTATGTGGCTGAGCTTTGAGTTTCCTCACTCTATCTATATTTCATCAGATCCCCCTCCTGCCCTTCTGGGCCGTAAAGTGGAGTTTATATATTACCCATGATGCACCTCACTAGAATCCTGTTATTAGATTTATGCCGTTTGAAGTGGCCTCCGGGAATGTAAATTAATAGAGTGAAGGGTGGTGTGCGTCTTATATCATACTTTTTCTTCAAGACCTCCTCGACATTCAAAGATTGCACTTGCATTCCTGTGATGCCACCCTGTTCCTCCATGAAATATATTGGAGCTAAACACATAATCCGTAATTATCTAAATATTGTCTCATTAAACTCTAGGGACTATGCAGCTTTGTTTTTGAATACTGAGTCAACATGGAAGATCATGACAGATTGTATTTTAATTTGTGAGTAATTTCCCTTAAATAGTATAAATATTGTAGTTCTGTGGCAAAATCTAAACATTGTTCTGTCTGTTTGAGTATCCTGACCGGCAACAAAGCAACACTGGCTGATCCAATAGCATGAGTTGGGGGCGTGACTATCTGTTTGGCTCAACAAGTAGTAAACAAGGTGAGTAAAAAAATTAAAACCCTTTATTTTATGTTATATTTTAAAAACATTTTTGCAGTTCTGTTTGGTTACTCTAGCATTTAGCTCATTGTGACTGTCTGCAGAATATTCTAAAAAGAAAAATAGAGGATTTTGCACACATTTCAATCCACATGTAACATGATTTCAAGTTAAATAAAGGAGCAAACAAAAAAAGAACTTCTATACTTAAAGAGAGGGAAAAAATGCATAATATTCTATACATACTGAAAACAGCCTATTGGTGAGTGTTTTTATCTTGTTTTACAGTTAAAATATATAAAAAGCCTTATAACTTTAAAATAATTGAGAAGCCAAACTGTGTATCATATTGAGTATTGAGATGTGTTTCTTACTGCATTGAAACCCCCCCCCACACACTTTTTTTCTACATTTATTCAAGATACAATCCCTGAAAACCAGGGATAGTTCACCCAAAAATGAACATTCTGCCATCATTTACTCTTCCTCGAAAAATAGAATGTCAGTTGGGTCCAGTCTTGTTTTTGACTTTAAGTATATGGGCAAAAACATTTTTTTATTTTATAAAAAAATATATAAAATGTATGTGTTTAAAATTAATATATTAAATATTTATCCCTTGTACGGTGTTTGGGATGTGCAGCAGCAGTATTTCTTACATGCTTACAGCAGCATGTTGTGGATGTATTGGCAGTAGCAAGTCTCGGTACTTGCTCTGCCGCAGCAGCAGCACCGTAGCAGATCTATTCCGCCAAGACCAAATACATTAACATTGTCATGTACATAACCATGCCACATACAGGCAAGGACTAAAAAGATCTGTTTCTTTATGGGAAAATGTCAGATATTTGCTATTTTAGACCATCAGCAGCAGTTTTGTTTCTGCTGGAAGGCGTATCGTATTGCTGGAGGCTAGCCAAACGTACGAGGAACGAGTCCTCCACACCTGTTCGCTCCTACTGAAACATACAAACAGAATTAGAGTAATATGAATCCACGTTGTACCTAGTGCAAATGTTTCTAACGGAAGATCAATAAAGATTAACAATGTAGAGAGGTTGAAACAGCAAGCGTCCTCTCTGGGATAAACGCAGCCACATTCTCTTTGCCGAAGGACATGAGTTTAACAAGCTGGCGCCGTGGTTCCACTGGGTTGTCGATACTCGGGGTATTGAGGCCACCTAGCCTGACCTCTTACGAGTTTTCCTTACATCATCTTGCTCTCGCTGGGTTCATTGTCCATTCCGGCAATGAAACCAGACACAGCGACAGCTCAAGATTTTAGAGAGCTCCTCGAAAAATAACTACCGAGGAACCTCTCCAACCATCTCAGCTAATAGGGCTGGAGGAGAACAGAGGGCTCTGTTGTCTGATGAGGTCATACCGGAGTGAAGCCGACACGTACTTGTGACATATCAAGAGACATCCAGATCAAAAGCAGAGATCCGAGATGAGAGGTCTGCTCTGAAGCCACCAGTCTTCAATCTTCAGAGTTGTTTCAGGCAAGCTGCTGGTTTGGCGGAGTGACTACAGCATACAGATGCTGTGGGTGTATACTTACAAGGGTCCTCAAGAATAGTCATTTTCCATTCTTTTTGTTTCTGTAGGTGAGAGGGTATTGTCTTACGGCCTTGCAGGCGTGCTGTGTATGGACAAGTAAGTCCAAGCTTAACCGGTCTTACAGATGAGAAATGAAAAGTAAACATATTTCGGGAGTGGGAGTTTATCATTGTCCATCGACCATGTTTTCCTGATATATTATGTGACTGAGCTTTGAGTTTCCTCACTTTATCTATATTTAATCAGATCCCCCTCCTGCTCTTCTGGGCCATAAAGTGAAGTTTATATATTACCCATGATGCACCTCACTAGAATCATGTTATTAGATTTATGCTGTTTGAAGTGGCCTCTGGGTATGTAAATTAATAGAGTGAAGGGAGGTTTGCATCTTATATCATACTTTTTCTTTAAGACCTCCTTGACATTCAAAGATTGCACTCACATTCCTGTAATGCCATCCTGTTCCTCCATGAAACATATTGGAGATAAACACATAATCCATAATTATCTCAATCATGTTTCATTAAAATCCTAAATGTGGAAGCTAGAAAAATAGCTTTGTTTTTGAATACTGAATCAACATGGAAGATCGTGTCAGATTGTATTTTCATTTGTGAGTAATTTCAGTTCAATAGTATAAATAAAGTGCTCTGTGGCACAATCTAAGCATTGTTCTGTTTGTCTGAGTATCCTAACCAGCAACAAAGCGACGCTCATCCAATAACATGAGTTGAGGGTGTTTTCTTAGATTTTATCTTGAATGTGTCTGCTTTGATTTTATTTTTCACTTGTTTCATTTGTTTATACATTCATTCAAGATACAAGATGAAAGTCTGTTGGGTCCAGTGTTGTTTTGGACCCCACTGACTTTAATTGTATGGGCAAAAAACAGTTTTGTTATATATATATACAGTATATAATATATATTAGTCAGTTTATTTGTATGTGTA
>NW_015646352.1:3116630-3145770 GCF_001515625.1 Sinocyclocheilus rhinocerous | reverse complement strand
TATATTTATTTATTTATATTTATATTTGTGCTCAGTAGAAGGAAAGTTATATGATCATTTTCATTTTTGAGTTAATTATCCCTTTGAGGATCTTTAGATATTTTTACTAAAAATCTAATAAAAAAAATATTAATTTCCAACTCAAAAAGTCATTTTTAACTGTAAAATGTTAGCAAACATGCACTACTTCAATGTGGCACTACATTAGTGTGCATTAAGTGTCCCATCTTCTTGGAAATCCATAGTGCAGGTTTGACTGCACCATCACTAACAGTGAAAAGTGCTTTGTTTTCCCATTGATACCATATGCCATGGCCCCTCGGGGGACGTGCTGAAAAGGTACTGCTTTAAAGGTACTGAGAAATGGCAGCCTCCCTAAGCGTATGCCGGGGGGCCATAACCAGATGCATTATGGTGCCACTGTATTATTTTCCTGATATAAAAGCAAGGAGGGCCCATATTGATCATTGCACTCAGACGAGCCCGCTGTCTCCCCCTGGGGAACTCTAGCGTCTCTCTTTCGCATCGCTTCTGATAAGGGGAAGATGCTCTCACTTGTGAAACACAAGAAAGCCTAGCAACACAACAGCAGTAAGTGGTCACAGTTATACGCCCTATTTAGGTGTTTGACGCAATCCTGCTGTGAAGTAACAATAAATGGAGAAGACCATGGGCCATTTGGATATGAAATCGGAGACTGCGTTATTGGTGAGACCACTGTTTGATCAATACACTGTGATAATGCCATTGCATCCCTCATTAGAGAAACTAAGTGACCACTTGAATGAGTCAAACATTATTATTATTAGGTTCTGTGTTACATCTTTAATTAATATTCACTTGTTGTATGGGAAGCCAATCAATACAGCAGTAGGTCATTGCACTTGTAAGCTTGAAATGTACACCAAACAAAACCTGATTTCATAGAATCCATTTATTGACCTAATCCATTTGAAACCTTTTTTGCAATTCAGAAATGTGTCCCCCATTAATAAGTGCAAGTAGTTTTGATACGCTTGTAGTTTTTGTTGACAACCTACCCATGTTTCATTCTCAGCCAATCGAGAAAGCCTATAGATTTCATGGGGTTAAGCATGCTGTTTATAACACAAGAGATTAATGCTAGATTTAGCAGCACAAGGGCCTAAATCAATCCAAAATTGCAGTGCAACTCAAGCACCACAGTAGCCTCTATTCAATTAAAGTCCATTCTCCATGCTAGATTAATGCCAAGAAATCGCAATGAGCTAAAATCACACGGAAAAGAAAATGCGTCAATATTATTATCCTCTCGCAGACATGGAGCTTTGGTTTTTCATTATAGCTTGACTGAATCAAGGCCGCCGTTCTATCCCATAACACTTTTTATGTTCCCAAAGGAGATCACAGACTACATGCCCAAGAGAAATATCCAGCAACTCTGACACGTTTCTAGCAGCCAGGTCTCATAGTGGTGGCAGATGTGTGAACCTCATGATGTGCCTGATCTCCGGCAGCACCTGGTACTCCCATGGATAAATGTGGTGCATTAAAAGGTACATTAAAGGAGTGGAGAAAATAGCTCACTTTCTGAAATGTTAATGGGACTTAGGTTATGCGTTTTTAATAAATCATAAAGCAGCCGCGGTTTCGGCAAAAAAAGTGAGCGCTAGGAATTGCCCTGGCCACCTTGATATATAACTAATTCTTGAAAAATAGCCCTTTTACTTACAAAAAAAGCTGTCAGTGTACTGTTAATTGAATGCTTTGATGCTGGCATTTCATAAATGAGGAGGGATGGAAAAGAGGAAAAACATTTACAGACTTTTATTTCATCTACGCCGTGAGAAATGTGTGTCACGAACGGTGGGTTTTATCAGGGAAACCTCCAAAATCAAGTCTTTCGGAACTCTAAGAATGTGTATGAAAGGAAGTGTTCAGAAATAGTCTTTTACTTGCTGTCATGTCGTTCTTTACCTCTATGTTTTTTTCTGTAGAACACCTCAGAATGTTTTTTTTTTCAATTACAATGAGGGCTGATAGTAAATAACTAGTTAATGAAAGAAGTAGCAATATCAGATCCATGAATTAATAATTATTTTGACTCAAATCTCTGAATGATTCATTTACTAATGGAACTGATCCGGTTCTTACTGGAGGGCAAGATTATTTGTTCGGTTCAACCAAAAATGTTTTTGTATCACTTCAGGAGATCACTTTTTTGAAATTTGAACATTTCAGTTCCTAATTCATGTCCTTTTGCGTTCCTTTGAAGAACCAAACTCATATAGGTGACAAGATACAATAATATACAATGACAAGAGAGGAGGGGGTGAACTGTCCCTTTAAGAAACTAATAGGGTTTGGTTTTTTTCACCTGTTGACTGGATATCAACAAGAAGTGATGCAAATTACCCTCCTAGAGATTCCCACACAGATATTATAAACAAAAACTATAATGTGCTGTGGTAATAGATATAATAATGCAGCAATCATTGGGGGAATATTGCGTTAAATTAAACCATCATTGATGCTTTGCACACACATCCCCTGTCGCTTGCGTGCAGCACCTCCGTCTCCATTGTGCAGTGTGCACCCGGGAGGAAGCCGCCTTTCACTCTCCTTTCCAACCTTCAAAGGCTTGTCAACTCACCCTGTCTGCATAATTCATTACCAGTCTGACTTGCATGGTGTTTGTAATGTCTGATCTGTAAATTGCACCGACGCAGGTCTGGTCTGATTCACAGTTGCCTGCCATTGCACTGGGAGTTTCATGGTGAGAGGAATTATCCGAAGCCTTTTTGGGAATCAGAGGGAGTGGCTGTGAATGAAAAGTAAATTGAAAAACTAGCAAGCGAAACAACAACAAACCGAAGATAAATGGCATGCAATATTAACTTTTCTGATTAGCAACACTCTATAAAGGCCTTTAAGATATTAAAGGTGAATTTATTTACCACTAGTGCCACCAAACAGAATTGCAATGTGTTTGTTTGAGTTTTGACTACTACAAGCGAAACTTCTCAAATATGCTCCGTAAAAGTTCTCTTTCCCACCATAGGTGGCATTCAAGAGGTGAAAGTGAGGAATGGGGTCATTATGGATTTAGACTGGCAGGTCGACTTTATCTTATCTTCAATCGCCTGGTGTGCAGCATGAGAGACGTGTCATGTTCATTCCTCAAGACGGTCTCACACTGTCTTAATTAAAGACAAAGGGCTCTGCGGCCTGCATGTAAATTAGAGATCTATTAAAGTGCTGTCTCTCACTTTTATGCTGGGTCAGAATGATGGCAGGAGATCCTCAGAAAAAGATTTACAGCTATCAATCACGCCTTAACGCTCTAGATCAGAGATGGGAAGGGCGACCTTATTAACGAGGAACCAGTCAAGATTTGACATGTAACGTATTTTAGGTGATTAATTTGGAATAGTATATGTTTCAAAAAATTGACTGACTGTTTCTAACTCTTTGTATTGCATTTTATTCCTCTTTCAAGGTTCAGCTACAGTGAAGCTTAGCCACAGCACTCTGGGAAGAGAATACGGCTGCCCTTGCGCTGATGCAGTGCTGAAACATGGTAGATACTGTCCTGGTTTCATTATTCTCTATTGGGATCCACAATACATACATTACAACTTCTAGGAACAATTAGCAACATTCAACCATACCAATTTTTGCATCTTTGAGCTACAATTTGTTTGCAAACAGCATTAATTCACATTACGCACTTGATGCACGGAGTGTATTTTCAGTAGAATTGTAACCGTTTTTAACGAAAAAAATTATGAGTTGTGGTTGTTGGTGGTGAACGGTGCCATAATATTGTAGTTTTTGAGTTGCCAGGGTGTTGGTAAGATGTTCTAATTTGTTTTTAATAAGCTTCTATGCAGTTGCTAGTGTGTTCTGTATCTTTGCCAAGGTTTTCTAAATGTTTTTAATGCACAGTTCGGCACATGTGGTCCGCGGATTAGTTGCAAAATTTAACCATCACAGACTGACTCATGTTCTAAGTCTTGCCAATTTAATCATTCAAGTGATTTTAAACCATTCAAGCACAAGAAAAGGCGTAAGAGAACTCAATTCTATACCCTACGCTGTTTTCCTTGTGCACGCTCTCAAAGGGCGCACAGAGAGGAGCCTTTTAGACAGCGTGCGAACACAGAGTTCAGTTCTCTTTCACATCTCCTTGCTCTTGAACAGACACATACACACAAAATTACCTTAAAAATACCCATCCAATACCAAGAATACCAAGTATTCTCATAAACATCGTCGGTTAAAGTTTCATGCATTCAGAGTTGTTTACACTGTTAAAGAGTTGGATTCTCATGCTAAGCATGGCCAAATTTACAAAAAACTATTTGGACGTATGACGGAGTATTTCTGTGCTAAAAATCTTCCTTCTGGGTTCGTACAAGTTTCTGAGAGTTTTTTTCGATCGTGGCTCTTCATGACGTAGACGAGGGTGGAACTCCTTATATGGGCATTTCTCCCGGAAGAGCGCGCCCGCCAAGCATCGACCAGAGCAAGAGCGAGATCGCGCCCATCAACTCACTTCATCCTTCAATCTTTAGCTCTGCCCACGGTGCGCCTCCAGGAGCTCGGCTTTTTCCGGAGAGAATCATAAAGCTGTATCTTTCTTTTATAAATGTAATAAAACGAAAGACTTTTTGGAGATATAAAGGATGCAGTACTACTCTATAGGTAATCAAGATTGACATGAGATTGGGTGAAACTGTGTATGTTATCTCCCCTTTAAGGTACAGTATGTAATAATGACAGCTAATGGTTGAAATGGGTACTGGGTAATTCAAAATATTGTTTCTTCCGCTCCCTCCTCCTCACACTCAATGCTCACACAGGTTGTCAAATTGAGGACACTCAACACGAACGAGCGGAACTGACAGTGGAAGACGACAAACCTTATACTGTAAACTGATGAGTTCATTTATCCGCGTTTTATCATAGAGCTTTTTAGATGGATGGCGAGGCTTTTTAGTTCGGGTAGAATCTGCGATCTCTGACCCAGTTCGTTTGCTCGCTTCCATGGCTGCAGTATGCTGTGTTTTCTGCAAACTGGCAACCCAGTATGTGAACTTAGCATGTTTACTGAATATCTGCAAATGTATTATGGTGTTTTTATTCTTTAGTAAAGTAAAGAAAAATTCGATACAGCACCTTTAAGTGAAGTTAACGTAAATGGAAAGAAATCGGATGTGTGTCATCATATAGAGTGGGGGAACTATGGCGATAATTTTTTTTTGTTCTACAACGTAAATTACACGCATCCGTACCCAAAACACAAATTTTGAAGCAGTTATATAAATTTTTGAAAACGTATGTTTTTAATGTAACTAGATAAGAACGTTTGGGCTGTGAGTGTGTGCAGTTTACATTGTAGAACAAAACGTAAACGTAAAAGTATCGTCAAGTTATATTTACAACAGGCTTTATTTTACACATTAATTGAAAAACCCAATTATAAAACCCCATAGGAAAATATCGAAGGAACCCGTGGCGAATTACACTTCCGGATTCTGACGTCATAGTTCCCTCACTCTATTATTGGATCCGTGTATTTGGTCTTAAAGGGACAGCAGTCTAAATACCTGCTGCCGTCTCATTATTGTTAATTAAACAACAAAACACAGCTTTAACAAGGATTTAATTTATACAAGTGAACATAATACAGTGTTATTTTACACTTATTACATTTCTGTACCTGAATACTACTGTTAGACCTTATTTTATTTGTAACTTTACTCTATTGTACTTATTTTTAATAATGTTTGAACTTCATTAGTTAGGCTAGTAGTTTTTGCTGTCTTATCGAATAAATACTTAAAGTGTTCTTTAAGTAATAATGGAAAGCACAGTTAAATTTGTCTCATTTTTCAAATTTGTTTTTTGTCATAAAAAAAAAAGATCTGATCCATGATTCAGAATCCATAATATGATCTGAACTGTGAGATTTGTGATCTGTTGAACCACTAGTGTTAGGGCCAGGGAATTGCTAAGGTTTGCGAAGTAGCTTTTAGTTTGTCGCTATGCAGTTATTAAAGTGGTTGCCCGGACATTACTAAGCTAGCTGCTCTAAGTGTTTTAGTGCATTTCAATATATTTTCTAGGGTGTTTCGAGTAGTTGCCAGGGCATTGCTAAGTTTTGACTTTTAGTGTGTTGTTATGCAGTTACTAGGGTGGTTGCCAGGACAGTACTAAGATGTTTTAAGCATTTTTTTTGTGCATTGCTATGTGTTTGCTAGGGTGTTTTGGGTGATTCCTCCTTCAGTGCAAGTCCATGGGATTTTTATGATTGTTTTTTTTGTTCTGCTCCATGCAAAATCAAGTTTGATTGGTTAGAAAAGTAATAGCGCTATAGTAATGCTTGTTTGAACTATTAGTTCATAGAGATGATGCTTAAACAAGGCTATGAATTTTTCCTTTAGTATGCAGTGCTCTAATGCATCCCATATAAATAATTATGGAAAATAGTTCTGTCAGTCTTGTGAGTTACCCCCAGGTCATCAAATAAGGTCTAATTTGCTATTGTCTTTGAACCACGCTGCTGCTGGGGGTTAAAAGAGGACTGTGCTTTACACTGCGTTCTCTGGAAAGGTCACGACTAGAGAGGTTATCGCCACACTGCAGGTATGGAGGTGCTAACTGCCTCCTCTTTTCCACCCTGGAGACAGGCTGTCGTAGACGCAGAGTGATTTGGGTGCACATAATATATGACTGTGATGGCAGCAGGAGCTATATCATGTTCTCCGGCCTGCTGTGTGAATGAGGAGACCGTAATTTCTCTCAAGGTCAGATGGCAAAGCAGCCAAAGGGGTTTGAGGAGCCAGAAAAGTTGCCCTGTTTGTGCAGATGACTTTGGGCTGTAATTCAGGCATTGTGCAGCTTCAGAAGTGACATTAATGTAAAAATATTCCCAGGAACTGATGTGGAGGCAGGTCTGTTCTGATTTTTGTGTTTTTTCTCAACCACTATTTTACGATAAAAATATGAAGTTGCATTGATAAAAAAATAAATAAATAGACATGTTATATACTTCTGTTATGCAAAGGATGTGCTAAATTGATTTCAGATTGGTATAAAAAAATCTAAAAAAAAAAATACATTTCAAATAAATGCTGTTTTTCAACTTTCTATTTTCATCTAAAAAAAAAAAATATTGATTGTCAAATTAGAATGCGACTGAAGACTGGAGTAATGAATGCTGAAAATGTAGCTTTGCAATCACATGAGTAAATTATTTATTGAAAACTGTTATTTTTAATTGTACTAATATTTCTCAATATTACTATTTTTACTGTATTTTTTGATCAAATAATTGCAGCCTTGGTGAGGATAAAAATAGTTTGTCAAAAACATTGTGTGTGTTTATAAAAAATATATATATTTTGAAAAATATTTACAACTTTAAAAAATCACACAAAGACAAGTGTATTTTTTCTTTTTATTTATAGAATAAGTCTACATAAATCATCATAGGATACACAGTTAGTTACAGCTGTTTTTAGTTTATAGATGAATCAGTAAACGGAACACAGGTGGATTAACGATGAGTTACAAATAGAGGAACTGTGAGATTTTTTTCACACCTCGTTCCTTCATCATTCTAACGAGGGTTCAGACACGATGACAGAAATACTCAAGAGAAATCGTAAAGTCAGCACTTCAGCTAGGACTTCTCAGATGGAAAATACATTACTGTGGATGCCAGAGGGTGTCACAAAGTTATTATTTTTCAAACCGTACACAGCTCAATGGCAATGAAAACAACAAAATATCTGCACTCGTCACACATAAATATTCAGACATTTGAACTCAACATCGCCCGACTGCTGTTCTCGCGTTAGCCCAAATGCAAAAGACCACATATACTGTATAAACAGATGCGTACAGATGTGTAGCTTAAATGTCTCTCACAGTTTAATATTGCAACAGATTTTTCCCACACACAATTCACAGGAAGAGAAATATATTATGTTGAAAGATGGATACGAAGAATAATATTGACACACACAGACATTGCTAATGTTTAATACGAGTTTCTTTTAACATGGTTTTATGAATCTCTTATCCTTGTTTATGGTATATACTGCTTATATGACATCAAAACCAAAGGCGTCAATGAACAAAGTGTCCATTTAAAATAAAAATGTGGAAAACTAACGTTGTTGACATGGATTTGAGGCCGCTGCAATACAGCCTCCTGGCAATATATTTCTCTTCCGCCAATATGGGTTACTGGAAACACAGAGTCCAATCATGATTAGGATTCTATCTCCTCTCCCTGCATTCCAGATCCCTGTCCGGTCTTTCCGCTAGAGCTCAGGCACCATGACAATAAAACATCTACTTTTCAAGTGCACATCCACTACCTGGAGGGCCAGGATGTTTGAGAGATGAAAAGATGGACAAAACAATACATGGTGAGCCATAATGTTTGGATGAGAATCCTGTTGCCTGCAGACTTTAATATAGCTGATGTTGGCTTTTAAAACAAGGTTGGAGATGTCAGTTCCTGCTGTGGCTTTCGCAGCTTCGATTGGATTTAGCACTGCGAGAGTGGGACAACATTTCCTATGCTTCTACTGCAGTGTTTGTCAGTATATGGCATATCCATTCCAGACCTACACAATTTCCCTGCTCATTTTTCCTTGATTCACAAATAATAAAGCTAAGGGGTCAGATGGCATGCTAGAACAGAATTTAAATGTGTGCATATACTTCTAATGTGATTCCTAACATAGTACCTCGTATGACTTTAAATACCAAATAGACTATCTATATATGGCTTTCATCACAAGATTGACATTAAGCAAAGATGGATGTTCGATCTGAAACAGAAAATTCTTTAAAAGACCCCATTTTACAAAGAAAAAATCTCATCTAAATTGTCATTCTTTAATCAAGTCTTTAATGTTTGAGAAAAAATCTGAAGACCTTACCAAAAAAAGTATATATATGTATATATATTCTTATGATTTTGGCGAAAATTCTAATGCTGTCATCTTATAGCCAATGACTGATGCTTGTATGAATGATACAATAACTGTTTATTATTCCTTACATCATCAAAGATGACTCCGCTGTATTATTATCTTTCCATATTATGATGAATTCTAAAATGAAAAGGTCAGAAATGATTTAATATAAGATTTTAGGGAACCTGCATAAAAAAAAAGAACATCTTAAACTAGTCTAGCAAGTCTGATCAAAACATACAAAGCACAAAACTTAGCAACAGTCCGAAAAGTAAGTCATCATGCAGCAAGTCTCAAGTGAAAATCATTTGGGACCCAAGCAGTGACTATTATCCGAATATTACGTCACAGCAGCAAGGTTAATCTAGATGTCAACGTCTGCTGACAGTGCAGGAGATTGCACTGGGGTGACATCTCCATCTGAAGTCTTAATGCCGCAGTCAATTTTAACCTCCCTTTTAAAGAAAACCAGAGTTGCATTTGGCCAGGCTTTCCGAGTTAAATGCACAACTGTCCTTGAAAGCGGGTTCAGCTTTTCCCACAGCTCAGGAGATCTACCGGCTTAAACTATAGATCACTTTAGGTTTTAAGTAACAAGGTTCACATGCTTGTCCATGTGCCCAGAGTATACAGCAACTGCAGCGTGAGCTGAGTCAGGCTCTCAAAATGCAGCTGGCCCTTTCTCAGAGATATCGCTACTTCAGATGTATAAAAACATCACTATTGTTATTCATATCATCAGCAGAGCGTGCCATGACTCGACCACAAGTTTGAACTGCTTCTTTCCAGAGTACATTAAGAGTACTTAAGCGGCAATGCACTGGAGGTAGATAAAGACTTGTTCTGGTAGTCTCATTTGTAATTTAAGAGTGGGGTTTCAAATCAGATAAGGATCTTTAATTAAATGTTTTGAAGGCAATGAAAATGAGTTTTGTTCTGCGGGCAAAAAACGAATAGCATGTTTTATGCAAGCCACAGTGACAGCTGAAGATCTGCAGCGACAACAAATTGGGATAACCGATTCAATCAGTAAGATATTCAGCGTGACTGCATCTCTTGGAGATTATTGCTCCAGGTGGCCACATCAAGTGTCAGGGTGCTAAATGAGTTCTAAATGCTGGTTGGCTAATTTGATGGGGTTGTTACTGGTTTCTAAAGAAGCTACGCTTGGATTAGTATTGCCTCCGAGTGCTCAAAACAGAATATATCAAAGGCAGTAATAAATAAGGCGGTAAAAAAGTTAACACATGATGTGTTAAAACGTTTTGACTGCATCTGATTTTAGCAACATTTTAGCAGGTGACTTGCCAATTATAGTCGTTTTTCTTCACTGTGCCCAAGTAAGGCAGTCTTGCATGCATTAAATGCTTTGGTAAATCAAGCCTACAGAAGGTAGGATAAATGGATGAGGAGAAGACTGAGCTGAGATCAGCAGCGAAGCGTGACGGTGCCGAGGTTTCTGCAGCCTTTCTGCAGGGTTATGAAGTGCTGAAAGAGAGCTCATTCCAGACGTAATGTTCCAGCTTCCTGCCTCGCTTCTTCTCCTCATGATTAAGGTCTTAAACCTCTCATCAATCGCCCTGCGCCTGTTCGCTGCCATGGTGGCGGTAAGCGAGAGAGGGAGATTCTGCTTGCCTCACAGCTCTGAATGCTTAACTCAACTCTGTTAGCCTGCCAACAGACAGCGCTGTGGCACTTCTATCCACTCTTTTAGCGTGTGACCTTCACTGATTCATCTCTCCTACCCCTCGCTTTCTTGCACACACCGACACAGCCACACACACCTCTCTTCTCTGCCTCAGGGGGATTACCGAAAGACTGACCATCATATTTAAGGGATATCTAAAAGCCCGGGCCAAAAACTCATTTCATTGGTAATTTCCACCCATTTCTGCAAGGTGAAGTCATTAGAGTCACGGCAACCCCTGGAGCTGCCATACCGTCACCCTGCTGTCACACTCTCTCTCATCTGATCCCCCTCTCCAAACCAGCTGTGGCTCATACACTCGTGTCCTTTCATTACAGAAACTACCAATTTGGTTCGCGCCTGTTCTCCGACAGCTTCAGGGGATAAAGATACAGTCACCCTGCAGCTAACGCCACCCCACCTCTCTTCGCCATGTTAGTATAATCCACCTTTCACAGGTCATTGAGCAACGATCGGTCTCACCGAGTAAACCGCAGGGAAATGTTTGACTCTTTCAACCCTGTTAGTCACAGTTATGTACCCAATTACTCAAATAATCTTCAGTAATCGCTGCCTCAACCGATTCACAACAGTGAGACACAACCTTTAGTCCTCTTCGGGAAACAGGTAGGAACTAAATGCAGCTTTATTTGTTACAAACATAAACATGGTGAGAAGCAATATATGAGGGTATAAAGCTTATTTCACAAGCTGAACAGTGTTGACCAGTCATAAAACAAATGCCCAGAAAATTTTCTGATTAAATGAATATAAAATCGCTAAAAACTGCAACTAGCGCTAATAATAGTGTTTACTTTTTGAATAAACCAGTATTTTATTAGGAGAAATCTGAGTGGGCAAGAAAGTTTTTTTTTTTTTTTTCAGAAAATTGCCCACATTGAAAAAGGGGTTGAACAAAGACCAAAGAAATAATAGCCTGTTCATGTTAACATATAATTTTCATATTCTGAAATCGTCCCCACATGCATTCTCCAAGTCTTGTCTCTCTACAGGAAAGCTGGGAATTGGCGTCATTGCCAAAAGTGACATTTTGTCTGTTTCCTTCCAATTAGAACCTAATTCAGCGTGAATACTCACTGTGTACTACAATTGACATGTAAAATCTGAAATGCCACATCAATGAGCGATTTGCAAAAATTATATTCAGTAAAGAGGATTGTGCTTAAAATCAAGTCTCGAATTGGAGGCTCGTCCAGGACGCAGGTGCACCTGTTTACTTAATAAACCTCAAGCAAGCATTTGGGTACCCATACCAGAGTAAATCTCCTCTTACTTTTTTGCATGAAAGCTTGGGCAAAATTATAACGTCAGTGAATATCTGCAGCAGGGCCCCACAGACGACAAAAATATCGAAATGAGAAGCATCTTATCACACGTAAGCACATCGCTGGCGGTGTTATTGAAAGACTTTTGCAATTTCCCCCTTGTCATAGACGTGGAGAGAATTATCTGGCCACTGTGGGAAGCAGAAAGAAACAACACAACAAGATCAACAAATGTTTAAGTCACTACCTCTGTGCCAGGAACTTTTCCTGATGTAAAGGGTGAGATTATGGTTAAGCGCAAATGTGTTCTGTCGAACTGTGATGGGCAGGTTGTCTCGAACAGCAATTTAAGTCATGGTTCCTGATAGAGAGCTGGGAAAAGCAGGAGAGTTTTTGACAGTTTTCACTTTGGTTTGGTTGGGATAAAGTTGTGAGTGTCAAAGTGAGCACTCGGAAACACAAGAACTACATATTAATGTTACGCTGTTAATATATTTTAGGGTTAAGCAAAATTCTGGATGAATTTTTGAAAATGTTACGGATTTTATGCTCAAGAATAGTTTGCATACATCTGCTGCCAAAGCTGAACTAAAGTTTACTTGGCTGATTTACTCCACATGCAATGATTACAGATTTATCATCAGGCAAACACTGAGCCACAGATCACCTTGAATGAAAAGCATGAACCAGCAAAACTGTGAACAAGAGAACAAAATCCAAATGTCACTTCAGAATAAATGAAGAATTTTCCAAAGAAGTCTTAGGGAAGCTCCATTTTGAATACACAATTAAGTTACCGCATTATTGTGTTTACAGTCTTCTATTGTAAAACATTGGGGAGAAAAGAACATTTATTACCTGACAGAATCCAAAACATTGTTATGGACTCTCTTCTATTATATTTTGATGACTCTATTAGTGGCTACAATATTTAATAGAGGAAAGGAGTAAAGAAAGAGTTGCCGAACTCTGAAAGGACAGTGTTTCTTATGAAATTTAGCACATATGTTTAAAAAAAAAAAAAAGTTTGCACATGCAAATTCTTAAAGATAGCCTAACCATCTCTCTTTTATTACTCAAACTATGGGAAAGGATGCTATAATATGTTTGCAAAGAAGCATAAGCACAATTCATAAATGCAATGAGGGTTAATGAATGGAATATGAGTATTTTCTGGGCAAGATCTTGCTTGGGAAATTAATCTATCTTTTCTATTACATTCATTTCAGAAGCAAATGGTCTCTGGAATACAAGGAGCGAGGCTATGTCTCATGATTTTCCCTTTTGGTTGCATCCAAACCGAACAAAGGGGGAAATGAGAAAAAAAAAAGTTCATTTAGAAATATCAACTTACATTCTATGGACATGTGGAAAAAAAAAACATTAAAATATTATCAAAATATTTATAGAATTCACTCACCATAACAGCACGCCAAGGAACTAAAATCATCTAATCGGGAAATGAAATAAGTTAACATATTGTCACTTGTGACACATAAATTTACATTATTTACATTCCTTGTTTTTTTTCCTAAATAAACTCCTTTGTGTTGATTGGTGGTTTCTTCAAATTAATCCGTTCACTAAAAAGCGCCTCAGAATATTTAAAAGCCCTGTTGGATACTTCCTGTAGAGTCAAAGAGAAGATCCGGCCAATCAGAGCGCAGTAAGGCTTTTTTTGAAAAAGTCCTTGCCAATCATCTGACATGGCAACGGTAAGCAGTCATATCCGAAAGGCGATATACCCTTAGCAAGAAACATGGCATACATCCACACTCAGAGAAAGAAAAATAAATAAAAATATATATATTTATAAAATGAAAAACATGTAACCACTGGGAGAGTTGTCAAGCAGTCAGGAAAAAAAACAACTTTTTTCTCTGTACTTTAGGGGGAATTTTCCATTATTCCTTTTTTAGAGTTTGAAAGTAGGCTGTTCTTACCAAAACGAAAAGAAAAAAAGAAATAGAGAAAGGAGACTCCTCTTCTTGCAGAACAGTACATCTTTATATGCAGGTAAACAAAATGTAAAAGTGCTTTTTAAAGACTGTTATCCAGTGTATCGAAAGGAGTAGCAGGCACTTAAGTCCATCCCCATGTTGCAGGTGTCTGACAGTGGCGCAGTAAGGTACGTGTTGTTTAGGGTAAATCCCAGATTGTTCGTTCCTCCGATGGATAGACGCAGACAGACATCCACACATATTCCCAACAAACACTAGCCAAGGATATCCAGGTAGACAGGTGTGGCTTTGCCCAAGGTATAAAGAATTTTCTGGATGTCTTTGATGTTCAACCTCTGCTGCGGTTCCCTCTGCCAGCATCCCAGCATAATGTCGTATACTTCCTTGGGACAAACCCGTGGCCTCTCCAGCACGCGTCCTTGTGTGATGCATTCGATTACCTGTGAAGAAGGGGAGGAAGGAGAATGGAATTACTGGATAAATATTCTATTGCAGGGGTCTTTTCCAGGCCAAGGTCTCCTCTTACATACTTTATAAACTTGTGTGTTAAATTTTAAGCCTGGCCTATAGGTATTTATATACTTTTTTTATTAAAGTTATAAAAAAATATCATTAATGTATACAGTAATATAGGCTACATGTAAGAGGGACAATAAAGCATTTAGCTGAACTTCATCTTAAATTAAAGGTAACTATTTTTTTTTCCTCAAAATTATTCTAAGACTTGAACCAAACTAACCATTTTACTGATTTCAAAATATTCAAACATATAAATACACTACACAGAAAATACTTTGGTGTAGGATTTACTAACAATTTTCAGATATTTCAGAAATTGCTAGTGAAATTCACAAGTACTAAAGAAATGGCAAGTTCCACACTGAGCGCGAGGCGAATTGCCGACGAACGTTGCTTTCACACCGAGCACGAAACGATTGATCGCCTTCTGCTAATTCACGCCTGCACGCTAGGTGGTGCCGACCAGCAATGCATTTTTACTCGGATATGCATCTCATATATGGATTTAACATCGTCCACTGCTCAATATACAGCATTAAATATAGCTAAATAAAGTTTGGTTCTATGCCAGAAACACAAACTATCCATAATGCTTACAAGAAAACATCTTAAAATACAAATATAAGTACATTTAAGTATCAAGCCACATTCGAAAATGTATGTGATTATTGTTTTTGCTTAAAACCCACTATAAACCATCATCGAGTGCTTGTAATAACTTCCGATTGTGATCTATAGTTGATTTTGATTCTATAATAGGCAGGCATGCACTCTTTGTAGGCTATGTTTAATAACGCCACACTGCTTTTTGTCATAAACATCCTTTAGTGTTATAAAATTACCATGAGCTGCGTACAAAACACATACAGAAAATATATCGTCATAATCATATGTTTATTTTTTCGAAACAGCGCCACCACTCACCCTTTTGTGCAACAGCAGCTGCTCTGGGCACGGGATCTAAACTCAAATCTGATTGGACGGCCTGTTTCATCGTGGAGCGACGGGGAAAAAAATCGACACACAGGACGAAAATTTTCTCAAAAAGAAAAAAAAAAAGGTAATCTATATTTTTATTTACTACTATTCGTTTTATTGGCTACTGTTTTTACAATGTACTGTTTAAATGTTTGTGGTCAGTAAGATTTTTTTTTATATAGGCCTGGTTTCACAGACAGGGCTTAGACTAAGCCAGGATTAGGCCATAGTTCAATTAGGACATTTAAGTAATTTTTCATAAACTTGCCTTAGAAAACACATTACTGGTGAGCATCTTGAGACAAAACAAAGGCACTGATACATTTTAAGATCAGTCAGTGCAAGTTTTTTCAGTTGACACAGCTCAGACTTACATTTTAGTCTGGGACTAGGCTTAAGCCTTGTCTGTGAAACCGGGGGTTAGTATTTTTTTTTTTAAAGAAATTTATACTTTTATTCAGCAAGCATGCATTTAATTGATCAAAAGTTACAATAAAGACATTTATAATGTTACAACAAATCTATTTCAAATAGAAATTTCTATTGCTGCTCTTTTGAAATTTCTATTCAGGAAAGAATTCTTAAAAAAATCCACACCATTTCCACAAAAATATTAAGCAGCAATATTAAGCAACTGTTTTTTAACATTATTAATAATAACAAGAAATGTTTCTTGAGGACCAAATCAGCATATTAGAATGATTTCTGAAGGAAATCTGATGGACTATGGATTATGGGTACTGCAATTCTTCTCTGAGATTTCAGATTTTTCTTTTTTTTTATCATCTTGAAATCACAAGACAAAGTTGTGAAAAGTGCTATCAAAATTAAGAGGTTCCTTTCTAAATTCTGTTTACACACCACGAGTATTTTTTTCTTGAAATATCTGATGCAGCTTTGCTCCAAACTGTAACACGAGTACTCTCTTGTATTTTATGCTGCAGTCAGATGCTGTGAGAGGACCTGCTGACAGTCTGAAGAACTGATTTTTAATTTTTTTTTGTACAAGATACTTATTTTCTCATTTAACATTTTTCTGTTTCTGTAGAGAAACCATCTACAGCCTGTATGTTATGATACGCAAAATGGGACCGTCTCATGAAACTTTTGAAGACATTTGCTTCTGTGGATGGCTTCGTATCGACTTTTAGAAGAGACAGATGATTGTTCGTGGTCTCTCGGGTTCCCCTCGCTGACTCCAGCTAGTGGCTGTCTGTGTTCTATTGACTGAAAGTTTGATTTAGTTTCTTCCACTGGCAGAAATGACACCATATGTTCTGATGCAATACAGTAGCCACTGTCCCTTTGGCAACAGAATATGAAGCAGTGCATGTGATTGGTATTCAGTGCATAATACAAAAACACATCATTCTTGCATAAATTGCACAGCACCTATAGATTATGGTTCACTGAGTTGATATTGATAATCTCTGTGTGAAGTAGTGCTCAAACCAGCTGCGAATTGAAGCTTCAAGAGAAGCGCTGTGGCTTTTTTCACTTTTCACAGCTAGGGAAGCTGAAGTGGGGAATGAAGTATTTGCGTCAGATCCAGCTGTGTTTGGTCAGCAGAGAAAAACAGAACACACTTTCTCACACAGACTCTCTACTTTATATTTCTGTTGTCTGTTCTCTTCTGATTCTTGTTTAGAAATGTGAATAACATAAAATATATTTTTTAGCAACTTTGTACTAGTAACTATTAAATAACTATCATAGAATAGGATTATTAATTTAGGACTATTATGAGTGTTTGCATTTGTCCAGTTTACACAGTAATTGCCATCTTTCACAACGATGATTCTTATTAGATTATCATTACTGTAATTACATAATTTTATATATATTCATATATATATATATATATATATATATATGAATATTTAAAAATGTAATTACTGTTTTTATTTTATTGTAATGCGTGTATATATTGTATATATCATTGTAATGTATATATACATTCATTTCACAAAATATATTTTGCATAAAGAAAATTAAGCTTTTTAGGTCTATTATAATTGTATTTCTCCAACTCATAATTGCCTTTATTCCCAATGACGATTCTTATTAGATAAGCATTAGTGTAATTATATGGTAATATAAATATAAGAACATTTAACAATGTAATAACTATTATTTATCAATTTTCATTGTAAAGTATATATTCGTTTATATATATATATATATATATATAGCCTTTCATTTTCATGTGAAACATGACATCTTTTTTGGGGGGGGGAGTGAAATAAGGTTTCACAAGATTCACCCATAAACTTCTCTTATTATAACAATCTACAGTCACTCACAATATAATTTTTGAGCATTTTCTGCACATGGGAATATTAGGTTGCAATATTTTGTTTTAAAGGCATAAATAACGGCAGAAAGCCCAGTTCAGTAACAGTAGCAGACACAATGTTATAAGGCCCTTATCGAACCATAACATTTAGTTCAATAGTGGTAATTATGAGGTTTATGTGAAAAGGTAAATAATAATCTTTGCTATTCAGACACATGGAAGAGTTTGGGAGCAGCATCTCTATGTGTATGCGACAGTTTGGAGTTCATCCAAACCTTAGTTGTGAAATGTTACATGGTGAACAATAGCCGAAAATTAAGCAGCGATGTTCCTCATTAACGTGTCACAAAAAGGAATGTGTGTGTGATGAATATGCCAGCAACATGACATTTCAATGTGTAGTTCCTGTTTATTTCATAGAAGGAAGTCATGTTCGAGATGAGCTTGAGTTACGGTCAATGCCTGTCAAATGACTCACCATAACAGCCCAGTGATTGTTTAATTTCGCCTCATTTGTCATCCTGCCTGAAGACTTCATTTATTTTGACCCTGGTTACATACAATCACCAGAAGCTACACTAAAATTAGCACTGAATGTGTCTCATATTGCTACATAATTGTCAGGATTGTGGGAGTCACAATCCAGATCCAGTACAGACATTCCATCTCCATTACACTTTTTATTGTTATCTCACATGGGTCTCTACTCCTTGCTTTCACCTATACAGCAGTCATACAGTGGTGGTGGTTTACTAATAATGCTTGACCAAAGCTTGCCAGAGGGCTAGCAAACAGCTAAAAAAAAAATTCTTGATGGATTTTTCTTTATGGAAACTGTAAAAATGAATGTACCTCATTATTTGCCAGCTGAAACCATGGTTGCTTGCCGTAGGTGAAGATCTCCCAGAGGATGACGCCGAAGCTCCACACGTCACTCTCCGTCGTGAACTTCCTGTACATTATGCTTTCGGGTGGCATCCAGCGAATGGGCAGCATTGTGTGTCCTCCCACCTGTCGGGGCACCAAATCATGATTATCTAGTGACCTTCACAAACTCACAGAACTCAATATTACCAAAGGCAAGCCACACTCCATGTAAAAATAAAAAGATAAAATCCTTATTATTTGTATGTATTTATGGAGAAAAAATAATTAAAAGTCCACATTCTATGATTTCCTTAATTTTCATAGCATTTAGTAATTTCTTAAGGCTCTGTCACAATAAGGACGGTAACTATAACAATAATTAGAAAGTTTTAAAAATGGTTCTAATTTTATGAGAACAGTTATGTCCACATCACAACTATAATGTTAACACAGAGGGCTCTATCATACACCCGGTGCAATGTGGCGCCAGGCGCGACGCAAGTGTTTTTTGCTAGTTTCAGCACGACGCAGTAGTCATTTTCACGTCCTGCGCCACGTTGTTTAAATAGAACGCACAGCAGCACACAAACATGCCAAATATAAAAAATTAAAGGATTGCAATGTAAAAGATTATTATTGTGTAGGCTACATAAATATAAAAATGCCTACATGTCATAATGGATAGTTATTGCATGTAACAGAATTAGGCTACCTATTTGCTCGCGCACGAGCAGATCCGTTTCCTCTCTGGAGACTCGTTCTGTCTTTGCGCTTGCAAATGTGTAAATAGCAAATCCGCCATGGCATGAGCACAACTGGCTCTTAAAGGGAATGGGAGATGAGACTCTGATTGGTTTATTGCACGTTATGACCAAAACACACCCATCACTCATTAAGAGAATAGGGACAACCCTTTTAGACCATGCGCGCCGACCGTTTTTCCAGTCGTTAAACTAGCAAAAGTGGATTTGGACATGCCCTAAGTGCACCTGCGCCGTGCGCTTTAGACCATGCGCTTAGATCGTTAAAATAGGGCCCAGAGAAATTATATTATTGGAATTTTTTTTGGACTTTGGACTTTAAAGAGCTTAAAGGGATAGTTCACCCCAAAATGAAAATTCTGTCATTAATTACTCACCCTCATGTCGTTCCAAACCCGTAAGACCTTCATTCATCTTCAGAACACATATTAAGATATTTTTGATGAAATCCGAGAGCTCTCTGACCCTACATAGACAGCAAGGTAACTACCACAGTCAAGGCACAGAAACGTAGTATGAACATCGTTAAAATGGTCCATGTGACATCAGTGGTTCAACCGTAATTTTACAAAGCTACGAGAATACTTTTTGTGTGCAAAGAAAACAAATATAATGACTTTATTCAACAATTCTTCTCCCCCGAGTTACCATCTACCACCATTATAGAGAGTAACACGACGCATGCGCGTGATGCTGCTGACGCGCACCTTGTTTACGAGCAGAGGAAAGCACGCGCATGCGTTGTGTTACTCGATAATGGTGGTAGATGGTAACTCAGGAGAAGAATTGTTGAAAAAAGTTGTTATTTTTGTTTTTTTTTGCGCACAAATAGTATTATCATAGCTTCATAAAATTACGGTTGAACCACTGATGTCACATGGACTATTTTGTTAATGTTCTTGGTACCTTTGAGGGCCTTGACTGTGGTAGTTCCGTTGCTGTCTATGGAGGGTCAGAAAGCTCTCAGATTTCATCAAAAATATCTTAATTTGTGTTCCGAAGATGAGCGAAGGTCTTACGGGTTTGGAACGACATGAGGGTGAGTAATTAATGCCAGACTTTTCATTTTGGGGTGAACTATCCCTTTAAGCATTTAAGTCAAGACACCCAAGGTGAATAAGGTAAAAAATATATATAATAATAATAAAAAGTTTTGATTATAACTTAGATTTTATTCTATAATTGTTTAAATTATGATTTGCAAAAAAAAAAAAAAAAAAATATATATATATATATATATACATATATATATTCTACTGCAAGTTTCATGAAATATTTATATATGCAAATAAGTCATTATCTAATTAAATATGCACTCATTTGCATACATTTCCAAAATATATTTATTTATTTATTTATTTTTTTTGGCCATATTAGAGTCAAAAGTTTTATACAAAGATGATTTTGGATTTGATCACTGTAGCTATCTGTATAGTTATCGTTTTTGGCGTGAAAGGGCCTTTAATCCTAATTTCTGCTGGTAAATAGATATTCCCTTTTTGCTATGACAAATAACCAATATGATTTACAAGATTTGTCGAGCGGAAATCTGAGAAACCAGGAAAGACAGGGAAAAGGAAAACAAATATATCCATTAAAGGTTTTTGAAAGCTCCAAATCATCAAAGGCCATAAATAAAGTCTCCCTCCAGGCCTTCCCTATGTTAAGCGAGATATTAATCGATTAAAACAACGAGAGATTAATCATCTTTGCTCTGGGCCGGCACCGGACTGGATTGGTTTAAAATCTATTTCCTCTTTGTGTCTGCTGGGTTGTGTTAATTACAGCCGTGCCATGACAACTAAGGGTGACGTTTCAATGGCGGCCGCGTGGTTATTGCGGCTTTCAACTCGTAAGTGGCCACTGCGTATTAATTACAAGGCTCATTAGTGGTTTGCTCACATGGGGGTCAGGCTATCGACTGCGCACAGGAATACAAAGCAGCCTGCGGTATACTGTACGTCCTCAGACTGCCTGTTTTTGCTTTGTAAGATATGTATTGTACTTTTATTTTTATCAGAAATGAATTTAGCTAGAAAATAGTAGAGCATTAGCAAAAGAAAAACAACTCTAAATGAGATTATGGTAAAATGTTCATTGGCTCACGTCCCACAATGCTTTGGCAAGAGTATATCCTTGGCAACAGGACGTGTCTCTAAGCGCAGAGCACGGTGACAATTGAAGAAATAGGAAAATGCGACTGTTTAGATGTCTGACAACGAAAAATCACTGTTTATCAAATAAACAACAACAAAATAAATCTCGGGTTGTGTATATGCACGCATTCAAATGTGCAAACTGCAAATGACTCGGAATAATGAGTGCAAAAATATGAGCGTCACGATTAGCAAACTATAAATGCATTGAGATGTACTATAATTAAAGGTCTGGGAGTTTTTTTTTCTGCTGTAATGTCTTTAATGCAGGGAACGATAAGGCTGCATAAGGCTGTGTATGTTAATCAGCTACGCTTCTGTGATTCTCATTCGCAGCCAGTTCCTCACAGAGGAGGAAGCTGTCCCACAGGCTCCAGTGATGTGTGGCAAATATCCCTCCCCTCGCTGGCTCGCTCTTTCCCTCCTGCCTCTGCCCTTTAGGAGGTGTAAGCAATATGCCAGTCCTGCTGCGGTCAAACAACACTCCTCGTGTTCCGTGAGATGGTGTTCAGGGTACTACTGGGCCGCTGCTAGCGCTCCCCATGCGTGGGCAGGAACTACTCCCTATGGCCATACTGAGCTGCTCGCCTGGCTAACTCAGCCTACTTTAGTGTTAGCGCATAACATCCTTGCCAGGAAAAGTCAGCCAGGGATGAATGTAATGAAGGTATGATCACCGGTAATAGACAAAGACAGAGAAGAGAGAGACAGAATAATATTTGGAGAGCTTGAAACAGTCAAATAAGATGCTAACGTATGTTAGCTGCAATGCAAGCAACTTGCTGCTGCTGTGTAAGATCCTTTCCCTCACAGTCTGATGATAGAAAACAGCTTATTATTCATGAAAACATGCTAACCTCTTTTAAATTACATGTCAGAGAATTAAAAGGGTCAAAATAAACATTTATCTTCCTTTGTGTTTTCAGTTAGCCTTTGATTAGAAAGCTAAGAACTTAGTTTATTAGCTTAGCATGGTGCTAACTGTTTAAGACTGGTTAACACTCCTTTGATTATCTAGAACAATATATAACAATAGCAGGCTACTTTTTTTTCAATCAGGCATTGAGGAGAATAGGACACAGCATACTACTCAAAAAGCATGGTGAATCACAACATTAAAAAGTTTGATTTGCAAAAACATTTAAAATACCAACAAAAAGGCAAAAGACTTTGTACATAACGGCTTTAATGAGCGAAAGAACTACAATCCCATGAAGCACTGTCAATGACATAATCGAATTAAAAAAATTATGTACTGATTTAAACCAATGATTTATAGATGTTGATTATAGATATAGAAAGAATATCACGTTCATTGAAAAATATGCACATACATACAAATATTTTAGAGAGCATAGTGAGACTGACTCGATTACATCATTCGCAGTGCTTCATGGAAGTAGGTGGACTTCTTTAGGCACGATTTGCTTGCTTCGATTCTTTGATTGGTGGAGATTTCTTTGCAGAATCTTTTTTTTTAAATATATATAACACGCTCACAGCAGGTCTGTCTTTAAAGGTTTATCTTTAAACGTTATCATATAAGTTACATGGGACTTTCAGAATCCAACCATTGCACTCTTTTTTTCTACCATTCATACCAGTAGTATGCTATTCTGAATTTAGCCAAATGCTTTTGGCCACATAACTATTTTTTTTTAAACAAAAAGACATAGGCTATGTTTGTTATGAAATACTAGCCTTATACTTACTACATGTGCAAAATACACTTTATACAGCTTACATTTTCTTTTAAAAATGTGAAACAGGTCATTCAGGTCAAAGTTAATTCAAAATTATTCAAAGTTAAACAGTAGTATGCTTCATTACGTGTCACAATACATTACATGTGAGTGGCATCCAGTTATAAAATTGGAAATTAAAACTGTTATTTCCCATTTTTTATTTAATTTAGATTCCGGATTTAATTACAGTTCATTCATCACACAGGTCGAGTGAGTGCACTGTGTACAGTGTACTCTGTTGTATAATACAGTGTATCCATACAGAAAAGTGCACTGAATAGGCAACCATATATAGTATATGGCAGAAATAGTAACAGTGGTATGTTAGTATGCTAATCTGAACGCTGACATATTCATTGTTTTTGTTTAGTGAATATGTTTGTGCTCGAGTGTTTGGGAAATTGAATCGATTGCAATGATTGAACTTCTATTCATCTGAATAGCTTCTCCCTGACTGCTTCCCGCCATCTTTTCCGAGGTGGAACGACGAGACTGCAGATGCATGTAAATCAGTCTGCGGGGCTTCGTTGAGATCGGAACGAGAACTAGCAGGGTGGTGACAAAAATGCCAATGCAATCTGAAAGGGCACCGATGAAAGGCAACACAATTAGAGACTGGAGGGGCGAAGAATCGGAGACGAGGAGGATGGGAATCACATAGCGGTAATTAATGCATATTAAAATCAATAGCATGTTTGTTTCAATGAACAGCTGACGAGAGATGATGTCATTAAACGAGTGCTTGTCAGAAGTGAAAGAGCGTCGAGAAAATAGACACGTGATTGGAATTTCGAGCAGTTTTCCATCTCACTAGATGGTTTCAGAAGATGCATTAACAGATAAGTAAATAAATATATATTTTATTATTTATTTCAATTAATGGAGTATTCAAGTCCTTCAACCTCATAGGAGAACCTGCTAGCCCTAGACATTTGAAGCAAGGTAGCTCGACTTCGCTCAGATGTTGCTGGCAGGGAATTGGGGTGTTTGGTTCATGGCCTTCAGCGCAAATTTACTCTGACAAAGAAAACCTGAGCGACTCCAAATTGTCCGTAGTTTCTCCACCTTCTGCAAGTGAGATTATATGCCACAATCATTACATGGATGAGGAAGCCAGGCTGAATACTGACTCTGGGCGTTCATTCCTAGGAGACCACCTTTAGAGGTTCTTTCTAGAGTATGAACACGTCAGAACGTCAGCGGTGTCAGAGAAGATGTGCTGTTGGATGCCACTTTGGTTTATATCTGTTCAGAGATGTATGTGCCTATTGCAACTGGAATCTACTAAGACAGACCTGCAGATCAGGTTTGCGTTCATGTGAAAATTGAGGATATTCAAATCCGAATAGCTATAAAAGCTCTGATTCCGAAACCTAATGAGCTGCTTCCTACATAGACAGCTAACTAATAGCAAAGTGACTCTACCTAGGCAGCAATGGCACATAAATAGCATTCTGCACGGCAGATTTGACTCAAAGGAATCCAGTACAGCTTTATGATAATGCTAGAAAATAATAAGAATAAAAATATAGCAATAATAATCTTAAAAACAATCCTTAAAAAAATTAATAAAAAAAATGGATGTAAATTTTAATTTGAACTATTTGTTCATCAATAGATTTTTTGTATTGATGTAATATTTTTATATATATCTCATGCTGCTCATATTTATGCATCAATGCAAATTGCCTCGCAGCCGCATGCGCGTTTTGGGTTTGGGTCACTTCCTGTTTGTTGGGAACGTTCAATTTAATGCAGTCTCTTTTGTGCTGCAGAGTGCAATCTGCCATTTCACAGTGCCATTAAAAGAAAGTAAGCCACAGAATATATTAAGTGAGATGAGATGCAATGGTCTATTTGACATTTACTGTTAATGTAACATATTTCCTCCATTGCAATTAGGACTGATGCTCTGGGCACAGCAACAACCCATGTCTACTGAAGGTTCTGCATTTAGAAATATTTTATTTTCTGAGGCATAAGTCTGTAAACAGCTTCTGCTTTTTCGTCATATGTTTTTTTTTCCCTCTTCCTCTAAAGTGTTCACAATCTTTTCTTGCTTTCAGTCAGTTTCACAATGTCCAAGATTGGATATCCATTTTTTTGTCTCCCATATGCTTGTCATCACAATGTAATAATGTAAAAAAAAAAAAAATGCTATAATAAATATTAACACATATCATAAATAAATAATAAATAACTTGTTTCTAATAATGAATATAGTATGGCATTCGTCTCCCCAGTTCAAAAGTCCAGCACAAGCCACCGATAACATCTGAATATATGCTAATTGAGCCGTTTGCTTTATGTTTGGCTCCTGAGTTATTCCTTGACTTCTGACAGTGAGAAAAATTCTCATTTAACTTCAGTGCTCTAAAAATGGGAGTCACATTCAAAGCAGCGAGATGAACAATCATGTTCAAATCAACTTAATCTAGTCGAGCGAAAGGGGAGCTCTGTAAATTCAGCGTCACCTCATTCATACTCTTGTTGAGCGCTAAGTGAAGACATACATTTTAATTCATTTAGGGCCCTCAGTTTGCAAATTGAGCCCTCTGTCATCTAGGCCAAATCTACCGAGAGGCCTCTGTCTGTGTCAAGAAAAGACAAGATTCTGATCGAGGATCTTCTGTAGAAACGCAAATGGATCTGAAGCACATAATTGAGCCAACCAGCTTGAATGAATCAGAACTGTAGATAAAAGTCTGAATTCACACTCGAACTTTTAAGGAATAGTTCATCGGAAAAAAAAAATCCCTTTAAAGCTATAATCATTCAATTTAAATCTAATATGGTTGTGAATCCTCATCTACAAAGTTATTCTTGGAAAACAAGAATATGATAATTTGTGCTTTTAACACCTAAAATGTATTTTTAAAATACCTAATAAATGGACATAGCTCATCAAAGATTGTATTCAGAGCTGTGTGTATGATATAGATGTTGGTCAAATGTTTAATGGGCTGTGTTTGTTTGTATTTATGTTAGTATTTTTAATACCTTGAAATTAACTTGAATTAGCAAATATGCAGATTTTTTTAAATCTTGTTCTTAATTAACACTTGGTATGACTAAGCTAATGATTGTAAGTAAACAAATTCATTAACGTCTTTCAAAGCACTAAAGCAGCTGGATATATCAATATAACTTTTCAAAAGTCATTAAAATGAGTAATTATGCATGCAATTAAGGATCTAGCATAGACCACCAATTGACAAAGGGTTAATTTGTGTTTTGTGGATATTTGATGACTAATCAATGAACTAAATACAGGTTCAGACTGCCTCAGTGTCACATGATCCTTCAGAAATAATGCTAATATGCTGATTTGATGCTTAATTATTATCAATTATTATTGGTGCTCACATATTAATAATGCTTGTTATTTTTTTTTCTTTTTTCTGCTTAATACTTTAGTGCAAACCATGATATTTCAATAAATATGATATTTCATAATTTTAATGAACAAAATATAAATTTCTTACCCCAAACTATTGAATAGAATCATTACTATTGATCTATTGAATCACAGTTTCCAAAAATATATTCAGCAAAAACTTTCCTTTTAATATTGATAATATTAAGATATGTACCGTATTGGCCCGAATATAAGACGACCCTGATTATAAGACGACCCCCCTTTTTCCAGATGTACCTTTTGGAAAAAGGCTTTTTAAAAACCAAATCTTGTTTTTTCTCAGTAAAACACATTTTGTCTTCAATTATTTTCATATTGCATATTTTTCCTATTTTAATTTTTGTTTTGAAAGTATGATAAAAACTGGTAAAATGTACCAACAATCACATATAAAAAATATACACTTTTTGATATACCATAAAAATAAAAAAAAACAGGTAGCCCATCTGAATTAGGACATTTAGGCCATCCATCTAATAGTAGCCTACCAAAATCTTATGAACAGTAGAAGTTAAATCTTACTGTAGTCGTCAAATCTTGGTACTGTCTTACGTTTTAAAATCACAAAGGGAGTTTGGTCCCATCAGGCTAACATGACAGTCACGACTCATGCAGCTGTAAGGTTTTCTGCTTCTTTTGTTTTTACTCGCGATCTTTACAACACGCATTACATTACGTATTTCTTTTTCTTTTGTTTTTACTGGCGATCTTTCCAACACGCATTACATTACGTATTTCATGGCACACTCGTTTTATGCGTATTTGGCGCCACCTAGTGTTGTGGGTGTATTATTGACATGTCAAAGTCTAGACCCTGAATATAAGAGGAACGCGTTTTTTCAGATGTATTTCCAAGAAAAAAACATCGTCTTATATTCGGGTCAATACGGTAATATGATTCTGAAGGATCATGTGACACTGAAGAATGGAGTAATGGCTGCCGAAAAATTTTGCTTTGCTATCACAGTAATAAATTACATTTTAAAATGCAATACATTTTTAAAACTGTTATTTTAAATTGTAATAATATTTCACAATTTTACTGTTTTTACTGTATTTTTGATCAAGTAAATGCAGCCTTTGTGAGATGCATAGGAGACTTCTTTCAGAAAGCATTATATATTCCTACTAACTTAATTTTTGACTGGTAGTGTACTTCGCTCAAGCATTTACAAAAGCGAAAGCGCTCTTACCCGGTAGTAGTCAGTGCTGTAGATGTCTCTTGACATTCCAAAGTCTCCGATTTTCACCAGCAGCCCGTTGCCCACCAGGCAGTTGCGTGTGGCCAGGTCACGATGCACAAAGTGCTGAGACGCCAGGTAGACAATCCCTGATGCGATCTGACTGGCTATGTGCAGCATCTGAGACAAACCCAGTTCCCCATTGGTCTGCAGCGGCTCTCCGTCAACCAGGATCATTGCATCTGGACCATGAGCTCTGAAAAGTATAAAATAAGGATTTCAATTCTGTCACTTCAGTCCCGTAAAGTATTTGGATGCTTACAACACACTTAAAAATGAATTTTGCAGTACATTCGATGAGTATTAAACCAAACCGAAAACTTTCATGAATAAATAATGAAACAATCAATATGAAATTAGAATAAGCCAATGCCGCCATTATATGTCAGTGCAATATACATTAAAGTTACCAATAGATTACTTTCTTCTTCAAAGGAAACGTGTACTGTATGATTCAATATGCATCCCTGCCAGTTTCTCTGCCCTTTCACAAATGTATCACCTTATAGTGTCATTATGTATAAAGCAGTTTTGACAAAACCTGTTATCCCCCATAATTCTGCTGGCTGGAAAGAAAAAGCAATTTCTGCTTTTTCGTCAGGGCTCTGTCAGAAACCATGTACACTTTTGCATCCGCTTCCTTTTGCTTGTACAATACCTCTGAGGAAGGTTGTAACCTATCAATCACAGTCAGATGGGCCCTGCTGACATCACAACGCTGGATTTTACATCACACCGACAAGAAAACGACAAGCATTGAAATGGTTTATGCAACATTCTAATGCAGGGCTTCCCAACCATTTTAGTAAAAAAAATAAAAAATAAATAAACAACAACCTTGAATTGTCCTTTAAAGACTGAAATTTCCAACCTTTTTGTGCAATATATACCGTTCTGCTCATAAGTTTACATACATCTTGCAGAATATGCTAAATGTTAACAAAATAAGAAGGAAAATTGTAGGGGTATATAAACTTACGAGCAGAACTGTACATAGATATATGCCATAAAATGTATATAATTATTGAAAACACTGTTTCCATGCAATCCTTAAAAAAAAAAAAACATTTGAAAACCTAAATTAAATTGACCAGTTTCAGGACCTAAAATATATATATATATATATATATATATATAGTGCTGTCAATCGATAAAAAAAAAAAAACTAATTAATCGCACATTTTTCTGAAAGTAATCGCGATTAATCCCACCTAACATTAAAGTTTTTAAATATACTTTTATATTGC
>NW_015646352.1:3107824-3116271 GCF_001515625.1 Sinocyclocheilus rhinocerous | reverse complement strand
TATATATATATATATATGGTAAAAATGTATTTCTAGTACATTTCTAAAATATTGATAGATTAAATAAAGGTTCATGGACATGTTAAGCATCAACTACCCATATACTGTGTTATATTGTGTTCTCATTTAGAACATTTAATTAAAAATGTACTGTATATATTTTAAAATTAATTTGGCATTCTGTCATAATCATAACCCACCACAATTCCATCACAAACCTCTGGTTGAGAAATTCTGGTCTCGTAAGACTATGGAATTCCCAGAGCATCACATCGGAATTAAGTGGTTGTATAATTATGTTACACTTGGTCTGTGACCTCAATCAATAATAACTGATTCCCTTTGTATTTTCATTGAATTTCATTTTCATCATTACACAAGCAAAGCACAAAGATTACGGCATTATAACAGCCACAAACCTGAGGAACTTGTTGAGGTCTCCGTGTTTCATGTACTCGAAAACCATGATAAGCGGGTCTCCGTCCACGCAGACGCCATAGAACTTCACTATGTGCTCGTACTGAAGGTTGGTCAGCAGCTCGGCCTCCCGCTGGAAGTCTTTCCTCGCCGCAAGGGTGGGATCCTTCAGAGTCTGTGTAGATACATAAGGTGGCCAGTTTATTGTCTGATAACCACAATAATAGCCAGATACGAAAGCATTGTGGGTGAAACCAAAGATATTTTGGGGGAAAGTGAAATTAAAATCCGTATTTCAAAAACAAATCATTAATATGATTGGAAATATTGTGTATATCCATGAATTAAATGTGCCTTTGCTATTATTTTTTGATACTCTTGGTACAAGTAAATTAATTAAGGGAGCTTAAATGAGTCAGTCGGTAATAAATAATTCAAGTGAACAATTAATCAGGTTAATGAGACTAACCGCTCCAACTAATCTGGATCTAAACGGTTCCGTCTCTAATGGTTTATGAATCCCAAACATACAATATGCCACAAACCAATTGAGCATGCAGAGCTATTTTTGACAATATACTTAAATGCATAATCAAAATGTAGATGAGTTGACAAATATTATTGCACAGATCTTTATTATTGCACAGTGCTTTAAATCTATCAGGGAAATATCCACAACAAAATATAAATATCCAGATCTGTGACACCTTAAAACTTTGACATATATTTAAATGCATAATCAAAACCTAGATGAGTTAACACAATTACTGCACAGATATTGTAGATGTCCAAAGTACTTTCAATTATTCATGTAACACATTTCATAACAGATCATATATTTTTCAACATTTTCAAGGCACATATTCATGGACTAAACCTCAGGGCACCAAGGAAGATGCACAAATGACCGTCTCTGATTTGTTTGTGCCTGTCTTTGTCTTTTCTGAAAGATTAAATAGTTGCCTGTACACATCCGTCTTTTTGTCATCTTATATCCCGTCATTCACGGAAAAATAACCCCCCTCTGCGGCCTTGGCCGTGATACTTGCATCACAGTGTGTTTGTGAGGAATCGCTCCTTCAATTATGTTATAATTGCGTTTCGCCCTCAGAGCTCGCAGTTTAATTTTAATTAGAGCTACCGTGGGTTAATCCATATCAGGAATTGCAAAGAGGTTCATGCGTTGGAGATGGATGAGAGAACCAATTCGCAGATGGCGAGGTATCTATCCCTATCCATAATGCTTTATTACCCCTGTGTTGCGAAATTGGCCACCTGCACAGGTTGAAGAGAGCAGAGGGGACGAATCCAGCACCACCTGGGGGGCTGTCACTCGTAATAAGGGTCTGGAGGTCTTGGGCATCAGGTGGAAATGGGGGAGAGCAAAGGTACGAGAGAGACGCTGGCAGCTCTTTGGCCAAAATACAAGGAAAAACTTGACCTCTGAATTTGAGTTTGCTTTCACAGCCGTCCAACAGCAGCTGCTGTGATAGAGCTCCATGAAGCCAACGAAGCCAAGCAGCTTCCCAGAGGAACGTTTTATTGCTCAGAGGTTGCTCTTTCAAAGCTGAGGAGACACATTTAGGTGTCAACTCTGCCTCAGACCAGATGTTTCTCCTAGAGTTCCTTAGGTGAAATAAAAATAGATGAAAACTACACCATTGTTGAAAGACATTGGAAGTATAGAGGTATAAAATGAAATGGCTTGCAGCTCAAACTCATTTCTCAGGTTCCTCCAAGAACAGAAATGTATTTAATGAGATCTCTGCCTTTCGATTGGAGACTTTTTAATATCTTTAATATTAGACTAATCAAAGACATCTTTGGGATTTATTCTGAACCATCAGATATTTTTAATATTAATGGAGCCTTTGGAAAAAGCAGTTGGAAAATGGACTAAGAAATGAATACAAGCATGAATTAAATAAATACATAAATAAATAAATTTGTCTATTTATGTGTCAGGTTGACAAGTGAGTTAATAATTTATTATTTCATTGTACCTAGTGGCACTACTAGTCCTCCAATCCTTTTTCTTAGAATTGAAAAATCTGAGAAGCATGACACATGCTCTCTATGTAATTTCATTGCTGTCTAAAAGAAAACATTTAGATATTAGTGAGTTTATTTGTGATTTACTTCCCATGGGTTAGTAATAAAGCAGGGCATGTAGCTGCTTGTGTTCTTCTGCACATGAGACTCTTCTTCTGCTACCATCAGAAAGAAAACGGCAGCTCCATCGTTCTTGATTACAGCGTCTCCAGAATAATATGCTTTGAGGGATGATAAACCATCACTAGCAGACAGTATTATTGCTCCAGATTTATTCTCCAGCTGACCTGAACTAAAGATCCACAACATGATAGCCAATATCATCTCAAAGATGATGAAAAAGGGAAACACATGGGAGAACTGGGTGCAGGTAACATTATGACTAGACATATATAACCCAAATAGAGTGTTATAGAAAAAAAAAAGTCAGAATTGCGAAATGCAAACTCAAAATTCTTTTAAAATTTCTACAACAAAATACTATATGTTTGACTTCATACTTCAACAAGTCAGCATCTGTGAAACCTTGAAACGTTGACATTTCTAAACTGACAGACAAACTGACGCACTTATAGATCATCACTGATCTAGAGACGGTCTTCAATGGAGCGCCTCAGCCCACTGGACGCTGAGTTCCTTGACCTTGGTGAATAGTCCCATGTGGTAAACCATGTTAAAGCATTATCCAGGAACTGTCTGCCCACAGCGGTGACGCATTCCTCTCTGTCTATGTCATGAAGACTAAACCACAGCACTGCAATATCTTAATACCCTCCCTAACCTTATATCAATGGCAAATATTAAACGCAACTGTAGCTGATCTCTCCTCGGAGCACAGCAGAGCTCTTTCCATCATTGATCTTAGTCAACAAATCCTCCACCACCAAGACGTCTCGCGATCGTTCCCCGAAAGAAAGCCCTCTCTGGTGGGCACAGGGGGATCAACTTTATATGTCATTCGAGGGGGGATGAAAAAAAGGGCTTGACCTTTGGAATGAGTCCTGTGTAACTGGAGAGCGCCACGGCCCTGCTGGAATGGAGGGATCATCTCTTACCTTGACAGCCACCAGCATCTTGTCCTTAGTGGGGCTTAGGTTGTAGCACTCTGCCAGGAACACCTTCCCAAAGGCCCCTTCGCCCAGTTCCCTCTTAAGCACGATGTCTCTGCGCTTAATGTGCTGCACATCTGGAGGGGAAGAGAGAGAGAGAGAGAGAGAGAGATTGAGCGGATTGTGCGACAGTCTTCCTGCGGGCGGTGCTGCAAAACAGAGATTGAGAAACGTGTGCATTTCATGAGTCGGATTGCGGTCACTCAGGCTGATCAGGTAAGTTGAAGGAACATGGCACCAAAAACAGACTTTTATGACATATCGAGTGAAAGAAAAATGTGCATGAAATAAAATTGTTTTAAATAAACTAGAAGAAATTTAAAGGCAATATGAAATAAAAATTTAACCTATTTACAGTTTTCAATAAATGCACCTGGTATTAATTTGCATGACTCATCAATAATAATAATAATAATAGCTATTATTATAATTATTATTATTAAAAACAAATCACAAAATCTTTTAACAAGTCACACAAAAATTTGTTAGAATGATAAATTAGTAATAATGTTTTTTCCAAATAATTCAATTAATTGTTTGTAAAAGAAAACAACAACAATAATAATAATAATAATAATAATAATAATAATAATAAACTTATTTCGTTATTATTTTGTAAAAATGCATTAATGTTAGAAATTGTATGTATTTATTTAATATTTAATATTATATCATTAATATTCCAGTCAAGTAAAAAAGTCTAAAATGTTGTTGTCATTATTAATTCACTTTATTATTAAAAAATGAAATGTTAGTAAATATTTAAATGCATTAACTTCCCAATAAAAAATATGTCAAGTCCAAAATGTTGCTATTATTATTATTATTGTATTTTATTCATAAAATTGATGTTAGTGAATATTTATTTATTTACATTCCTATTCCAATCAACTAAAAACTATATCAAGTCCTAAAAGTCTCACATCAAAATTTATTGTAAATGTGATTTCATTCTGAGTTTATAAAAGGTAATTCAAGGTAATATAACCTTGCAAAACACACTGAGCCAACCCCTTTGATGTAATTTGTTTTTCAACATTCATGTATTTTCATAAGTTTTATTGTAGATAGTTGGTGTGATCTCTGAATGCAGTTCATTTAACCTGACTGCTCAAACATATGCCTGTAGAGTATATTTACTCAACACACACACACACACACACACAATTGCATCGTTTTACATCCAAATCTTCATGTGAGCGCCTATCGGGAGCTGCAGTATGAAACGATCCAAACACAAGAGATCAGGTGGATTTGCCTCTGATGCAGAGATGAATGAAACCACGCTTGGTCCACTGGGCAGGGTAATGGAGCAGCAACCCTATCTGCTGCCGGTTCAAGTCCCCGCTGAGCTTTACTGCGGCTCTGCCCTTGAGTGAGGAATGTAACCTCAAACACCCTAATAAATACTGCCACGACATTACAGACGGCAGGTGTTATGAAGAAATTTGATCGATAGAACAACATATAGTGGGTCACCATGAGAAATGAAAATCAACAAAGAAAAGCTCTCCAACAAGGGGGTTGTTTTGTTTTGTAGTGTACTGTCAATGGTATGTTTGAGGTAATGTGTTACATTTTGAACTCGTACAGGGTATTAGCTATTGCATGCTAACTATATCAGGAAGACAAACTTTTAAACAACAAAAATAGCCACTTTAAATATGTTAAGTAAATAAAAACAGTCGCAAGCTTCTATTCAGCAAGAAATGGAGACTTGGAAAACGGGCAATAACTATTACCTTTACTAACAATAGACCTCATTCATGAAACACAAGCAGAACAAAACGTAAACAAAACACATTACAGAATTGAATGTCAAATGAATGTAATCATATCAATTCATACAGAAATTTGTAAGAATAATACATTTTCATGAATGTTTTCCCAAATAATTCAAAATACATACATTTGTTAAATAAACAGCACAATTTAAAATAATATTTTTTATATTTTAGTATTTTATAATAGTTTTTTTTATATTTGTATGTTATACAATGTTTATTTAATTGTATATTTATATGTTTTATTTTTATAAATGTATATATTCCAATCAAATAAAATGCTCACATTTAGGAAGGTCAAAAATATTGTAAATGCTATTTCATTTTTTTTTTTTTTACATTATTATTATTACATTTTAATAATTTTTTAAAATTCAATATTTAACAAATGTTAGTAAAACATTTTTTTAATGTATTTACTATTTATTACATATTAATTTTATTGATATTGATTTTATAATATTATCAATTGTATATTTATTTATACAGAAAAATAGCAAAAGCAATCTTAACTGCTCCTATAATAGTTTTTATTGTATTTTCCAATCAAGTAAAAAAAAAAAACATGTTCACATTAAGGTAAAAGTATTTTAAAAGCTATTTCACTTTGTGTTTACATTATTATTAATAAATAAACTGCATGTAATTAATTATTATTTATTTATTTTATTTATTAAAATGCATTAATATTATAATCAAGTAAAAAAAATAACCACAAAATGTTAATTTTGTAAGATTTTTTTTACAACAACATACAAAGAAATTGATTTTGTTTATTGTTTGAATAAGGCCCAATGCAATGCAATTTCCTACTTTTTTTGGAGTAACACATTGCGCATACATTTACAAGTAACCTTCCCTAACGTTGCACACAAGTTGATGACCCATCTTCAATATGAACAGAAACGTCAAATTGAGCAGATTTAATTCGCGGCTACCGAAGCGCAACTTACAATGATGTAAGGCAGCCTGAGCGGGTCTTTAATCTCTGTACCTTCCACCTGCTTCCATTCCCAGCTCTCAGTCTGCTGCGAGGCAGCGAGCTCCATATGGCCGACCACGACAGCATCTGCTATTTACTCCAAACAGGAGTTTTGGATAAGCCACCATCCAACATCAACACTTACTGCCCAAAGTTACGAGTCATTCTACTATTTTCCCCCATCACGAAGGCTAATTCTCAGAGGGAAAAAAAGCAAATATTGATAAATGGACAGCACTCAAGGATAGCCTTTTGTATTAGCTGGCAAACGCCCCGTTCTTCGTCTAAGCAGAGGCTCTAATCAGCAGAAACATATTAGGGACAATTTCATTTAGGGCTGCTGAGGCAATTCCACATTGTGGCAGGCGTCCAATGACGATGGTAAATATTTCAGCACACTCGATTGTACGAGTCTCCATCACAGAAGGTTTTTTCACAAAGGCACCAGTGGAGATTAAGACAAAGGATGGCGAACACATGCATTACTTCCAAACTAATTAAAAAGCATTTATTTAATCAGGACAGAAAACGACGACGAGAGAGAGCCTGAGACAAAGATGGAGAGAGAGAACGGCCTTTTGTTTTCTCCATCTCCTATTCTAGTGAGTGATAGGTTCACAATTAGCAGGTGACGGGTGCATTGGAAGCACTTTAAGCTTGCAGTGCAATTAAGAAAGTTACAAATTGCACGGGCTAATTGTCTTATTACGCCAACTGTTGTGTTGCATTCACCTCACAGGCTGCATTGTGAGAGGGCACTCAGGAGAGGAGGTTACCCGCACAAGACGTCGTCTGTCTAAACATAGTGAGCAGCTGGGAATACAGAACTTCATCCTAATTAGGCCGTTTTTACCATCACCACTCTCTCGCAGATGTTTACTCAGTCTCGCTGAAAATGACACAACGGACCAGACAAAAGCTGATTCGGGTTCAAATGCATGTAAATCGCTGCAAGAAAAAAAAAACAGAAAGAAAAAACAGGATTAGGCTGGACTTTACCCGCAGCAATTTACTTCCTCGCTCGAAAGCGACGCTAAATGAACCTGAAAGAGCACCTGTTCGTTTCCAGCCAGCCACAAAGTCATTTCCTCCTGTGTGATGACTTAATGCACTTACGACTCTTTTGTAAATGACTCCTTTTAAAATGCTACAGTCTCTGAAGTCTGAGAAACAATGGAGTAAACAAAAGCGGGAAATGGAATATTCCTGGAGCACTGATGCTGAAAACTTAAAGCTTTAATGGAATAGTTAATCCAGAAATCAAGATTTGCTGAACATTTACTTACTCTTAAGCCATCCAAGATGTAGATGAGTTTGTTTCTTCATGGGAAATCAGATTTTTCATCACTTGCTCACCAATGGATCCCTTACAGTGAATGGGTGCCGTCAGAATAAAAGTCTCTCTTGATTCTGATGAGACAACTTTTTCACTGGAGTAAGCATTATTATGGATAGAGGACTTGCATTTTAGGCAAAAGCAACCATAAGAAGTTATAAATGTCTTAATGATGGATTTGATTCTTACAAACATTCAGCTTTTCTCTTTATAAGATGTTAATTGTTGGACTGGAGTCGTGTGGATTACTTGTGGATTATTGTGATGTTTTTATCAGCTGTTTGGACTCTCATTCTGATGGCACCCATTCACTGCAGAGGTGAGCAAGTGATGTAATGCTACATTTCTCCAAACCTGTTCCTATGAAGAAACAAACTCATCTATGTCTTGGATGGCCTGAGGGTAAATTTTCAGCAATTTTTTTTTTGGGGGGTGAACTATTCCTTTAAAGGGGTCATATGATGCTGCTAAAAAGAACATTATTTTGTGTATTTGGTGTAATGAAATGTGTTTATGCGGTTTAAAGTAAAAAAAACACATTATTTTCCACATACTGTACATTATTGTTTCTCCTCTATGCCCCGCCTTTTTGAAACGCGTCGATTTTTACAAAGCTCATCGATCTGAAAAAGCGAGGTGTGCTGTGATCGGCCAGCTATCCAATCCGTTGTGATTGGCCGAATACCTCAAGCATGAGACGGAAATGTTACGCCCCTCACCATACTGTGTTGATGCCGTGTCCGAGACAAAAACATGAAAACCCATTA
>NW_015646352.1:3097761-3107803 GCF_001515625.1 Sinocyclocheilus rhinocerous | reverse complement strand
CTACAATACTACAGCGAGAATAAAAGTTAGCCTTCTTTCTTTGCTTGAACATTTGGGCGGCGTTATGCAAATCTTTCCACATCGTGACGTAGACATGTGGGGGTGTGTTAGAACGAGCCGTTTTAGGTAGGTGTGGCTGACTCTGAACTTTTATAAAGAATATCTCTTTGGATTTGAGACTTTAGTCTTTGCAACTTTACAGATCTTCTTTATGCACCAAGAACTTGTAACACTCCAAAGAGAAAGGAAAAATTGAAATCGCATCATATGACCCCTTTAAGAATAATTTTGTAATTGTTTCACGACTCTCGAAATTCAAAATGAATCATGAGGCACCAAATGATCCCATCCCAATCCCAGGACAATTTCAGTTCAAGCTAACATTTCTTTTTCAGTAAACATTGGCATTAGACTGTCAGGTGAAATCTTATTGCTAAGAGTCAATCTTTTCAGACACTGTTTTTCTACACTACATGATAGAGCAAAACATCAAGCTTATTACAACATTAAGAATAGATTGATAAAAGTTTTTGTAATGTGACAATTTCATGACAATTAAACACATATAAACAGTTCATTTTAGTTCAATGTAATGCAAAATAGTTGTTTAAATAAAAAATCTTAATATACATTTCAATTGTTAGAATCTTTGTTATATTATAACTTGTTCTATTGACAGTCTATTATATTATAACCTCAATACAGAATCAAAATTAATCCATTAAATAAATCATTAATTAAAAAAATACAATTATTTGTACTACAAATAGTACAAAGATATTTCAAAATTTTACTTTAAAATATGTAATTTATTTTATTTTCAATGTTATTAATTAACACATTACATTGAGCTACAAAAAATTGAATGTGCTTTTTTAAAATAAATAAATTAATAATTAAGGCATGGAAAACAATTACATTTACGTTCTTATATACTGTATATGATATATATAAGTATATATATATATATATATATATATATATGTAGAAATTGTGTTAAAAAAGGCATTGTTCTATGAAGTATCTATGAAGTATTCTATTAAGCATTATAATTCAAAAGTTTGGGATCTGTAAGATTTTGAAAAAAAAAAAAGTTTTAGAAAAAAAATTCTTATGCTCACCAAGGCTGCAAATTTTTATTTTATTTTTTAATTAGAAATAGAGTTAAAAAACAGCTTGTTTTAAAAATAGGTTTAATTTTTTTATGCAATGATAAGATTACCCAAATATTACCCAAAACATTTTTTTGTCTGACAATTTTTTCTGACAGTCCATTACTTTTGAATTAAAAATAATTGACTAACTGATTGATTGACCGATTAAAAACAAATATGAAAGCCAAGAAAGTAAAACAAGAGATATTGTTCACCAATGTTTTACAGTCTAATTAAAAATAACTCGTACCTTGAGAGCAACACACCCACACTAAACAGAGCTCCGTGTGACAAGGCCACATGTTGTGTTTGCAAAGATTTCCAAGTGTTATTTTTTCACAGTCCCGATTAAACGAGCACATGTGCTACACAAGCGCCCTCAAGATACTATTAATAAAGCATGGGGGTGTGCAGCCATTTGCAGGCAAGGTTAATGCAAGCCTGTCTTCTGCGGCATCCCTGGTTGCGTGTTTACATCTTTTGCTTACTATCGGGACCGGCTGTCAGAAGCAGCCCTGCAAGGACTGTTGGAGGGGACCGTGGGACGTGTTCCTGTCAGTAAATGCACACACACACCCTCTTCCTGTCTATCAGAAGACAGACTGCTGCGCATAGACCTGCCCACTTGACAACCATGTGTCCTACATACACACGACTGTGCCATTTCCTTACTCTCCTCCCACAAGAACGCATAACAAAGCATCTCCAGCTCACGATTTAGGCCTGTTGAGAAATGAACGTCTCGACAGACTCAGTCCAGGTAGTTTTATGTAAGGCCTGCTTTTTGCTATTGCAGAATCATGTCATTTTCCTCCTTTTTATCTCCTTAGCTCTACATTTCCCTCTGGTCGAGAAAAAGCATGCTTTAGAGCATCTAAAAAAGCAGATACATGTAGGTGAGAAAATACGGCTCGTGGGGGACGGATCCTGTTAAAACCCAGTCAGCAGCAGGTAAAATACATGCTCCGTGTGGTTATTCACTGGTGAGATATCACAGATTTATTTAGCGTTTCTTGTATGCATTACTTTGATAAATATCTCTCCCCAGGTCTTTCCTACAGGGGCATTTCAGATAGAGCCTGGTACAACAGATCCAAACACACTATTTCAAAGGCCTACATGTGAACTGAACAAAAACATGGCTGCAAGATGAATCACCTGCTTCTGCTGCTCTCATGAGAAGACACACACACAAACAAGAGAAGCAGGAAACACTTTACTCGAAACTTGCAAATAATATAATTTATAACAACATTCCTAAATGCATTATGTAATATGTTAAAAGAGTAGCGTGGACCCAGCAATAATGGTAACCACTGTAATAGTTATATTAATTAATTTATTATATATTTTTTATTAAAACGGTCACTGGATATATATATATATATATATATATATATATATATGTGTGTGTGTGTGTGTGTGACCCTGGACCACAAAATCAGTCATAAGGGTCAATTTGAAATTGAAATTGAGATTTATACATCAGAATAAGCTTTCCATTGATGTATGGTTTGTTATGATAGGACAATATTTGTTGTGTGTGCACTCTAATATTAATTATAACAAAAATGATGAATATTACTTTTAAAAGATTTTACAATATATTGCATTTACATATCAGTAGAAATCAGCCCATGAATTACTGGATAATGGCTTCAAGTAAAGTGTTACTGAAAACAGAGAGAAAAAATTCTGAATGAAAACCATTGCTACTGTCACTCATGATGAATTTGTGTAAAAAATATCATAAACTTAAAGACTGGGAGGTAATAAATAAATACATATAAGAGTAAGAATTCATGACTGTGTATAATTCCTGAACGATAAAAACAGGGTAAGCAAACACGACAATCACATGAATAATCAGTAGAAATCAGCCCATGAATTGATAGATAATGGCTTCAAGTAAAGTGTTACTGAAAACAGAGAGAAAAAATTCTGAATGAAAACCATTGCTACTGTCACTCATGATGAATTTGTGTAAAAAATATCATAAACTTAAAGACTGGGAGGTAATAAATAAATAAATACATATAAGAGTAAGAATTCATGACTGTGTATGATTCTTGAACGATAAAAACAGGGTAAGCAAACACGACAATCACATGAATAAGAGATGAAGCTTAACCGCGGGCACTGGCGTGTGAAAAAGCTTGTTGATGGTGTGTGTGTGGAAAAGATGGACTCAAGAATGAGATTTGAGCTTTGTGGTGGTGCCGTACATACAGGAGAGGTGTAACGTGAGCAATGACAGTCAATTTCCACTATGAGTTAGTCATTCATGCACTACAGGCAGTGAGAGAATAAGGATGTTTACATGAGTGTCTATTGCCACTACTGAATATGACGCAAAAAAAAAAAAAGCATTACTGCAGCAGTGGTACTTGATAGTCTATTGTGGCACAAGAGACACAGCTGAAATCAATGTAGATTGAAATAGATTTTATGAAAATGCCTGTGAGATAGAGCTGTAATCATCTGCCATGGCTGTGACGCTTTTCAAGCACAATAAGAGGAAATCAGAACATTTAAAGAAGGAACTAAATTAAAAGGCACAATGCTAGCTTCAGACGATAGTTCATAGCTCTTTAATTTAGAAGTGTATATTGTTTGACAATTCCAGAAAATCAAACAACAGAAAACGGCTTTATTTATGCTTTCTCATGATCAGACAAACCAATCAATATCCCGTCTGCGACACTAAGTTAGATACAGAGCTAGACTTAAACACTCTCGCATTACAGGAAACTGGAAAAATGTGCCGCTCCTTCTCAAAACGATTACTGGTTTACAGAATTCCCATGTTTTCATCTGGAGCCTGGAGTAATCTCCAACCCCTCCAGCACTGAGGGAAGGGGATGAAGTGAGTGTGGGACACATTAGTCCACAGCACGTCACGTCAGCTTAGGCTCTTTGAGATGGAGTGACCTGGAGAACACGCTCGCCTGATGATTGATCTGGATGAAATTGTGTGGGTCCAAAATGTTCAAAGCTGTCAGAGCTAGTCCATTTTCAGAGTACATACATAAAATAGAGGTCCCTCTATCTTAGAAGTGACAGTATTTTAAAAGAAAGAAAGAAAGAAAGAAAGAAAGAAAAATAAATATATAATTTATATATGTATATGCAAAATAAAATAAGTTATTTCTTTTTATATTCCTATCTATCTATCTATCTATCTATCTATCATAATTAAAGATGTGTTTCTAATTTTTAAGAATTGTGTTAAATTATTTCTCTCTTTAATCTGTAATATTAATCAATTTTAACATAGATATAGTTATAGATAGATATCTCATTCAGTGTAATCATTTAATTACACGTTTATTTCTAATTTTTAACCATCTCTGTGTGTGTACAAAAATGTCTCTCTATCTCTCTTTAAATTGTAAAAATTAATGTAGTGCTGGTGAGCAATCTAATAAAAATTAAAAATATTCCAAACTTTTGGCCAGTAGATTGTGTGTGTGTAGTGTTTATAAAAAATATAACATAATAAATCCAATACTGCCTCAAAGGAGTTGACAAACATCCAAACCTGTTTTGAATGTTCTGAAGCTTCAACCTGCAAGATTTACATTCATTACATACGTCATCCCTCGTTGTGTATGCATAAACAGTGTACGTGTACACACACACACACACACACACATGGGTCATTTAGACCCAGTGCTCTCAATTATCCTGTACCTGAAAGTACATTTGTGTACCGGGGTCTGTGATAGGCTTTTTCCGATGAGCTCTTGAGAGATGAAAAAGCTTGAGTCGTGTTTCCGAAAATAACATATTTTTCGAGGAATGTTTAAATTGCTTTTGTCAATACAGTTATAATAATAATAATAAAGTAACCACCTACCTACTACTAACAATAAATTATGCATAATTACATGCAACCCTAAACTAAACCCTCATCCTAACCCGAACCATACAGTAAGTACATGTACTGTACTATATTTTGTGTTTTAAGTGTGAGAAACTACGGACTCAAATTTAAAAATTGTAATTTATGTCACTGGAGGTTGTAACTTCGACACCATTTTGATTGACTTACAAATGTATTGCATCAAACAGACTTTTCAATTTTAGTGGGATGTTTTTTTTATATAAGAATGTAGAGAAAATACATAATCACAAATGTTTAGGGGTGTTAAGATGAAAGATGAAGATGAAACTCCTTAACAGGGTCTAGACTCGGTTTTGAGGTAACATTAACCAACTAAATTCAACATTTATCATGTTTGACAAACACAACTGCAGCCAACTGGATCTAGAACTGAGACCATCATTACTGATGCAACTTAACACATGATCTGAAAGCCTCAAACTCTCCCAGTCCGCGTAAACATTTCATGCACCGGGCCCCGAATGGAAGAGATTAAGACATAGATGGATGAGAGGAAGGGGGCATGACATCTGGAGATGGGGTAGAGAGCTCGGATTCAAGTCAATCTTTTGATATTGATTGCATCTGGGGCAAATTCATTTCCAGCTCATGATCTAAGAGCGGAGAGCGGCGATCACTCGCCGGTGGGAAATGGGATGTACCATCCTATCAATTACCCTGAAGTGAGGGGCTTTTAAACATAGAACCCGATGCTGCCTTAGATGGCCCTGATGGTCCTAATCATTGTATCCTTTCCTTTGATGATTTGGCATTTGGCTCCGGATGGGATGCTGTTATGGCTTCCTGGCTCAAAGAAAAAAGCGTGAGAGAAGGGATGAAGGGAGGCGAGAGGGTGGGAGGAAAAGAGGAAGATGAAAAGTGAGAGAGAGTGCAGCGAGGCAGATGGAGAGGACCATGATGACCTCATCCAGAAGCTCGGGCGACTCGCGTCTCATTCAGCCACGGTTATAAAGGTCTCATCTGTCATAGTTTGTCTGATCATTAAGCGATTTAAAACTCAGCTGCCTTCAAATCCTCCTGCCAGCCCTCAGGACGAAGAGCTTTCTGACAGGTGGTACAGACGGCAAAGCTTAAACAGCATTTTCTCAATATAAATATATGTATATGTATATATATAAGCTAAATTAAAACTGTAAAAATAAAAAAATAGTATTTTTAAGATTGTCAATTTAGCGTAATTTAAAAAATATATTAGCAAAAAATAAGAATTCATAAAATTATTTAACAAAAATATAAAGCTAAAGTAAAATTGTTAAAAAAGGTATTTAAATAATCTTTTATATATATATATATATATATATTTCAGTGTCATTTAAAAAAAGATTCATGAAAAAAATAAGTATACATAATATGCACATAAATATTAAAGCTATAATAAAATTGTAAAACTTGAGTTTAAAGAAATAGCTGGGTAAATTTATATATGTTTAAATATATAATGTTTACACACACACATTATATATATTGAATTACCTTATACAGATAGATAGATAGATAGATAGATAGATGAGAACTATCTTAAAACTTAATTTGTAATTGTCATAACGGATTTGGAACAAACACTGAATATTAAATAATAATTGATTTAATAACGGAATGATACATAGCTTTGTAGCCCACATGCATTAGAGTCTGAGATACATTGATCAACGTAGAGAATGCAAATAACGGATTCCATCTGGATCACTCAGGCCTGCCATAACTACAGTACTGTCTTTTAAAACAGCCAAGGGAAGCAGTTAAAAAGATAAAACTCGAGGCCTCTCAAAACATCATGCAAAATGATTACCCTTGACTCAAATAAAAGAGCCTAGCGCACTGGAAATCGGTTCCTTCAACGCTCGCATTGCATCATTCCCACTGCACTGTGCGCTCCCATTACCAAACAGGCTCTCCGTTAATGTCCTGCAAGAAATCTAAAGCTATCATCTAATACAAACTGACAGATGATAAAAATACAGATTCATTAAAACGCCAGCACCGGAGCGCCAGGAGGCAGAGCCGGGGCTGAAGGAATGATAGGACCTCGGGCAGTTATGTATCTGTCATTAGGCCAGCAAAAGCGTCCAGAGTCGCACCCAATTCAACACTCCCTAATAAGGATTAATTTCCTGCGGTGGTTACACCTGTAGCTAATGGGAGAAGGCCGACCACAAGGTGCGCACCATCAGCACGATTATTGTCAGCCAAAGCTCCCCATGGTTCACCGGAGAAGATCATCAGTCTTTTAGACGGGTTCGATTATTTTCTGGCAAGAGGGGAACGTCAGAGGAACATATTAATAAAGTGCTGTGATTTAAAAATCATTTGACATTAATGTGGCTTTTGTGAAGACTTAGATAGTGTCATCAAGTCGAGTAACATATCAATGTGCAAGAATGAAAAGTAGACGAAAAGTTGTGATATGGCATTAAGCTTAATGAGATTTACTCAAGCAGGACAAATATCTTTAACAAGATTATCATGCATTTCAATCATCAATCTAATTTTAAGACTAGGTTTAGGGTTATAATAAGGGTTTTGGAGTTTGAAACTAACTTTTTCAGATGGTGGACCACTTCAACAGTAAAAACACTATGCAACCTTATACCCAAAATCTGTCTATTTTTTTATTATAACATATAAATAATGCAATAATAAAAAATAGAATAGAAATAAAATGAATAGAAAATATAATATGAAAAATATGTATAATTAATATATATATAAAAAAAACATAATAAAAAATCTTTTCAGGTCCATCACAATACTGAAACCACAATATGCCAAATCTGTCTATTTGTGTGTGTGTGTGTGTGTGTGAAAATACAATATAAAATAATGTAACATAAAATAAAATTAATATAAACATATTTAAAATTTATTTGGAAGAAGTCCTCACTGAAGCTGCATTTCTTTGATCAAAAATACAGTAAAATATTATTATATTACAATATACATTATAATATTATGAAATATTATTGTAATTTAAAATATCTGTTTTCTATTTTAATATATTTTTAAATGAAATTCATTACTGTTATGACAAAGCTGAATTTTCAGCATCATTACTCCAGTCTTCAGTGTCACATGATCCTTCAGAAATTATTCTAATATGCTGATTTACTAACTTTTTATTAACTTTCATTGCATGAATAAAAACAGTTGTAACTGTCTTCAAAATATCTTCTTACACAGGCATCTGTAAAGACATTTTCAGATCATAAAAGTGAAATCCATTTACAGCTATATCCTGATTCCCCATGCCTCAAAACTAAGTCTGTATTAAACTCTATGAAGAGCATTTGTTGCATCCTCAGAGCTGTTATTGAATCTATTGCTATGGTGCATCACGGTATTTCCACTGTAACAACACAGGATTGCTTCCAAGATGGACACTATTCTTTGTCCACCATGATTTATAATTCTATAAAGGTAAACCTTTGCCTCCGGAGGTGAGTGAGCCAGAAGTTTATCATGCTTTTTGTGTCTGGAGCACAAAAGCAGAGAAAATAAGGACATATCTTTCAGGGCATTGTGTTTGTATTGGAGTTGCTTGAAGTAAATAAGTTTCTAAAAGGCCCTCTAGAGTGTCGTTCTACACAGACACTTCAGCAATTTCAGACTGAAATGCTTTCCCGGGCTTTCTTATGCTTAAATGTGCAGGGCATGCCCACACTTTCTGAACTTCTTTCATGGAAACAAGCAGAAGAAACAGTTTGTGTATACCTCACTTATGTCAATTTGGTAAAAACATCACAGTGATACTGGTGTAACACTGGTTTTGCACCCGCTGTCTGAGGCCACCACTTAACTGGATGTTGCTTGACAGTTTTGACTAAATGGTTGGAGATAAATGTCCCACTTTACTGATCTGGCCGCCAGGGATTCCTTCTGGCCTGACAGGGTGGAAATATGCATTCCAGTAAAATGAGATGGAGTGCAATTGAGGGTTCCTTGAGTTTTTTTTTTTTGCTCTTGTTGATAATTCTGGCATGCAAATCTAGGTGACTGCATGGGAAAATTACAAAATGTTTCCCACTGTGCAACTGAGTTGTACTTTTTGGTTTTCCCTCAAAAACACGATCACTTGCTATGGAAGCAAAACCAGTTGGGCAACCACTGGTGGAGATTCACTGCAAATAAGTGTCTCGTATGCAATCAGCAAAGATGAAATAACAAGCAAAATCAGTTTACGCAAAATTAATCCACATAGAACTTCACTTTGAACCTCTCTGCATCAAAATGACAGCAGTAAATGGTCTGTAACACTTTATAGAGCTCTTCCTCTCTAATCTTGCCAGCAGACATAAGAGAGAAGATCGTCTTTAATGCCGTTTGAAAGCTGGAAATATGCATTCCAGTAAAATGAGATGGAGTGCAATTGAGGGTTCCTTGAGTTTTTTTTTTTTGCTCTTGTTGATAATTCTGGCATGCAAATCTAGGTGACTGCATGGGAAAATTACAAAATGTTTCCCACTGTGCAACTGAGTTGTACTTTTTGGTTTTCCCTCAAAAACACGATCACTTGCTATGGAAGCAAAACCAGTTGGGCAACCACTGGTGGAGATTCACTGCAAATAAGTGTCTCGTATGCAATCAGCAAAGATGAAATAACAAGCAAAATCAGTTTACGCAAAATTAATCCACATAGAACTTCACTTTGAACCTCTCTACATCAAAATGACAGCAGTAAATGGGCTGTAACACTTTATAGAGCTCTTCCTCTCTAATCTTGCCAGCAGACATAAGAGAGAAGATCGTCTTTAATGCCGTTTGAAAGCAAAGGTGCTCTGTCAAAACAGATAAGGCTGTTCTTTTCTCTTTCCTTTGGTTTCAGACAATAAATGAAATTCTCCATCATGAAAAGGACTGAAAAGGTGAATGAAAAACATATATCCTTGAGCCCTTGAATGTTCCAAAATGTTAAAAAAAAATTTTTTTTTTATTTTTAATGTTTAATGTTTTAATAATATTAATAAAATGATAAAAAAAATAATAT
>NW_015646352.1:3094751-3097675 GCF_001515625.1 Sinocyclocheilus rhinocerous | reverse complement strand
AATATAATTTTAAAATACATGTATATATTTATATTACATATTATATTTAAATATATTTTTAGATTATATTAATTAGTCATATACTCAAAAATTACATATTTACATTTATTTTTAATAAATGTACTCTCTCTCATGTATGTACACTAGAGAGGATAATTTTGCAAAAATTATATTTATTATATGTTTACTCATATAATTTCTCTTTTTTATTATAATTAATATATATATATATATATTGGCTAGATATAATGTTAAAATGGTCTAATATGAACTAGATCTTTTTTTTAACTGCTGTAGATGATAGAAATAAGAGAAATACTGTAAGTTCCAATAGACTAACATTTGAAGTTACGGTAGGAATGTATAGTTAATGTGGGGTAATGTGAAGTAATCAGCAATCGTAGGATTTATTCATGCTTTTTTATGTCAGGTTGGACATGGTCTATGGACCCCCTGAATTAGCCTTGGCCACCCCATGTATAAAACTCTAGCTCCGCCACTGATCTCAGAACTCTCAGTAGAGATCTTTGTGCCTAGTGACAAAAACTCCTGCTAGCTGATGTATAGACTATATTCTTCAGTACTTGAAGTTTGTATTTTCAAATGTGCTGTGAAATTCTGTGAGGTCCTTTAATGGCTAATTGGGGTGGAATGAGTTCACTGCTAAAATGCCAGGAGGTTCAGAGTGGAAGTCTTGAAAGAGATGATTACAGGGAAGAGGCTTGGGTAATTGACGGCCATTGAACAAAGGGTTCACTGCTTTCACAGAGTTTGGCCAACACTGGTACAGGCCTTGCATTTAGTCAGCCTGCATAATGAAGCTGTGTGTCTTTGTATGTACTGTGGCCAATGTATCTCAATACTTATATAGCCCTGTTGACCTGACAAGTAGTCAAATGGTGTTACTGTAGTGAGAGTTTAACCTGGAGCAGAATGTAGTCTGGCACTGCAAGGTACTTTGTATAAAACCGTTTGTGGATCTTCCTCTAAAATGTGTCTACAAAAATTACATAAATATATATATATAAGATATATTCCTGTAAATGTAAAAACTGTAGCTTGATGCCTGACAAAAAACTAGCATGCTCAAGCTAGCATGAAGTCTCTTTGTCTATTCTAAACTCTCAGTTCCGGCTCATTTCAGCATCTTGCGTGTGAAAAAGAAGAGGTATTGGAAATGAAAAGGAATAAAAAAAGAAGCCTGTGCTATTAATCTATTAGCATGCACATTCCCAAAACCCTTGCTGTAAACACCCACAAACACAAGCCTAGCAGACTATAAATCAGTCATTTTGCCATTAAAGACAAGTTTGTATAGCATAACTCTGGGTGTTTATATACATATGTATGTTTTTCCACACTTCATATGATTTCTCTGGCTTACTGAGTTAGCCTGTGCGTCGAGTGGAGGGGTTTAGAGAAATGGGGTCACTTCATTACTTTGAGAACCATCTGTTAGTCGAGGTAAAGACTACAGAGGGATGGTGGAATCCATTTCCTATCTCTTGTAGCTGTAGATTTCAAACTCAAAATCGTTTGGTTATCAGCTCAGCTTCTTAACCACTACACCACCATAACAATGAATCTAATTCAATTAAACATTTTACGGTCTACCAACTAAGCTACACCGACTCCCAAGTCATCATCCACTGCTACTGATACCTCATTCTTTCCACGTCCTCCACTCTCCAAGAACAAAATGACAAATCAAGCAGCTTTACAACCCCTCCATGTGCTTCTCCATAGCCACCAGGCACTGTTTGATTGTGTATCAGCTTCATGGAGCAGCGGATATTGGCTTTGTTTGCCTATGGCTTTGTTGTTTTTCATCTGGGTCCCTCCACATTTTTTTTTCCTTTTGGTATCTGAGTTCACTGAAATGTGAACAATTAGGATCCCTGGAAAGGCTAATAAACAACTTTGACAAACTGCCAATGCTCAAAGTACGTTTAACAGAAAAAAAAAAAAATATATATATATATAATTTTAGTTGTTTTAGAGTTTTAGTTGTTTATATATTTTTATTCATATATTTGTATAAAATAATTTGAGGTCCGTGCTAAAACAAGTTTTTCTGTAAAAAAAAAAAAAGTACAAAGGAAAAAAAGATTCAGGATTCGACATTGACACCTCATGCAATCAGCTGTGTTGTTATTGCTTCGGCTCAGATGAATTAAATTAATCTTCTTGGTCGCCTCCAGGTGCTTCAAAAGTGATATCCAGCCTGAGTTGCATGTCTCTGCCCACAAACAAATCAAATTTATTTGATTATGAGGCAACAAAGCAGCACAATATGACTGATGATACTCTGCCACATTTTTGGGGTTCAAAAGAGGCTGGAGAACCAGAATCACATCTGTAGAGGCCGATAAAATTAAGCCGATTTAACAAAGCTCACTTAGTTTGGGATTGTCTCCACATTGTAGACAGAACAGGCAGATCAGAAGCACATGGTGCCCGGAAACACAAGGTAGCGCCATTTTTCTCCCTGCACGCCACTGAGAATCCAATTTTGTCTTGATTTGGAAATCATGGAGAAGCTCATAGGAAGTACAGAGAGAATAAAAAAGAGTGAATGGATGCGTTGAGGGAATACAGTCTGCCAGCCCCGGAATAATGTAAAATCCTAAAGACAGATAATTCACAGATTAGTTCGGATCAAGGCCGTGTGGAAGAGAAAACCCATCGGCGCCCCAAAAGGACTAGTGTGAATCCTTTTCTCAGGTGGAAATCAGAAGGTTTGCCAATTGTGCAAGATATTAAAATTACCATATGAATATAGAGTCTTTTTCATCCTGGTTAAAGCAGATTAAATGACAATTTATCTGGAAATCAACCATTAAAATTCACGTAAAAATGTTCTTCTTTGAAAAATATTTATATAAAATGTTTTTTTTAAATTTATTTTATAACAATATCACCAT
>NW_015646352.1:3065340-3094639 GCF_001515625.1 Sinocyclocheilus rhinocerous | reverse complement strand
AGATTAAATTACAATTTATCTGTAAATCAACCATTAAAATTCACGTAAAAATGTTCTTCTTTGAAAAATATTTATATAAAATGTTTTTTTTAATTTATTTTATAACAATATCACCATATTTAATATATATATATATATATATATATAACATTTATATATATTAAGAACTACTATGAGTACTATATACTTTAAAGTGAGAACTATATACTTCAAAACACTCCACAAAAAAATCCACTTACTTTTGTAGTTGAGGCCGCTTTGAGAGCCCACTCAAATTCTTTTTAAACATAAAGTTAACGACTTTTCACGCCCCCGTTTCCTGCTTCACCTTCTCTTTTTCAAGCATACATATGCTTTTGTCTAGAATTCAATCTGTATGGCACATGAGGGAATTTGCAGCCAACCTAAATTTAAACCCAAGTTCAATTTACTCTGGAAATATGACAGTACAGTAGGTGCACTAAAATATGATGAGTCTTGCTAAGGGGGGCAGCAGATTTATGCACTCCCTGAGCACACTGTAAAACTTTAGGCAAGGACAGAGACTCCACAAATCACTGTCAATGTCGCTGCCACTCACTGTAATAAGTACGCTTTCATAGGCTTTTCAAATGGCAGGAATCTTCAGACTTTAATTGAATCAGTTCTGTTTGGAAGCGTACTCAAGGGGGCAATGAAGAGCTCGGGAATGTCTGCCTCCTGCTCTGTGGAACAAAGTCGGATTACGGAAAATGGCTGTTGGCGGGCAGCAGGAATGGAAATCATTATATATCATGCAGTGCAAAATATATATTCAAATTTTAAAAAATGGCAATATTTCATTGATTAAAGATTAAATTGATTCTTTGATTGACACATGATTCTAATGCCTCACTAATTCTCACTGATGACTCACTGATTCACCAATTAACTGATTGAATTAATTAAATGATGACTGGACTGATTCATTGATTCATTAATCGACACAGGATTCAAATGACTCATTGATTCCCAAATTTACTGATTCACCAATTAATTGATTCAATGATTCTTTCAGCATACAGTAGTAACAATTCTTGTTTAATTGCAAATCTGACGTGACAAAATGAATGACTTACTGTATGGTTCAGTAAGCAAATCAAATGATTCAGTTTGATCCAACTGGCTCACAAGACTCATTTGTTCAGGAATCAAACTACACTTTACTTTTTCCAAAGCTTATTGAAGTATATTTTACAAGAAAATACAATTTCTTTCTACTTAAAAATTGTGTTTAATTCAATGTGTTACTTGCCATTCCTTAGAAATTGCTAGTAAATTTAACAAATAATTAGAGTGAAAATTGTTTCTACACCAATCTTTTTTTCTGTGTGCTCATGTATGTTTAATTGTAAAGATTAGTGTAGTACAAACTTCTCAAATAATGAATACTCAAGAAAAATAATTGAAAATCCCAAAATGTCAAACATTTTAGCAATGCGTAGAAAATTTTTAGATTTACAAGTAAAGCTCTGATTGGGGGATTTAAGCTCTTGACATCTGGCAACCCCACCCATGGAAGCTTGTGAAGGCTTGTTATGCAAATTAAATGTTTTCAGGATAAATAACCAGCAGCCAAATAACACAGATGATTATGCTAAATAAATCTAGACAAAAAAAATAATTAATAAAAACTCTTATTTGGTACTCACAAGTTGTGGGCTTGTTGCAGTTGTGCCCGTGCCGGAAATACTGTGGGTTTTCGATCACTGGGATGCGGGTCATGCCGATCACCACGGCGTCTGGCCCAGCATCCAGAGTACACGGGGTTATGATGCCATGATTAACATGATGGAGGGGGCTGGCAGAGTCTTCTTCACCGCTGATCACAGCCACGGGTCCTGCAGAGAGAAAAGAGAGTCACAAAATGACATTGGTTGCTTAATGGAAAATGAATGCAGCGTAATACATCTGAGAGGGAAAAGCGGGCAGGCTCATTTGTCAGAATAAATGTTATCTCTTAGAGCTGCGACTGGCCTCTGAGCTCTTCTCTGCCATTTGGTCACACATTAAACGCCTCAGCCTGATTCAACCCCAGAAGCCTAAGCTGCCGTGGCCCCGGGCCATGGTAAACACTGACTCCCCAAGTTTCCCTAAGTCCCATCATCAGCTCATTTAGTGGCGTCAACAAAAATACATCCACATTCAGTTGCGGGCCTCCAAGCCGGCAATAGATAAATTACAGACCTTGACAATAAAGACAGCCTGATGGCCAATGTGAGAGTGTTTCAGGACAGCTGACTTAACCAGCACTTTCCCAATACGCCCCCTGCTGCATTTCAATCAATCAATCAATCAATCAATCCATCCATCTAGGAAACAGCAGGGAAAGAAAAAAAAAAACTTACCATTGAGCCTTGAAAATAAAACAAAATTTAAAATACAAATTTAGAAATAAAATAAAATTTAAATGTAATAATATTTAGTAGTATTAATATTAATTAAAATATTAAATATTTATATATAAAAATTATGTTGTATATGACAATTTTAAGATGCTGTTTTAATATTTTTTATATTATATTTTCTGACACTTCAAAGTAATTCTAAGAAAATAGCATTTTTCTCATTTGTGCCTCAGGGCCACTGAAAATGTCACTACAGCAAGTGAAGATCTGACCTATTGGCCTGACTAGACTAGCACAAAAAAATTAAATAAATACATAAAAATCCTTACTGTTGAGCCCTGAATGAGCAAGCTAACATTTGACTGTTTTGAATGTTCATCAACATAATATATGCTGAGAACATGCAGGAACGGTCATGTTGTCCTTCAAGGCTTTTGATCCTGACAGTCTGTTTTACCTTGGAACTCTCTTAGGAAGATTCACACGGTCATTTAGTTCATAAGGTCAGACGTCTTGACACAGGCCAACGAGTAGACAGACAGACCAAGTTATTTATTTATTTACTTATTTATTTATTTTAAAGAAAGAAGTCATAGCAATCAAATAAAGCTTAACGTTGTATATAAGCACAGCTGCTTCAGTGTGAGAGATACAAAGACTTTCATATGAAGAAAAAAATCATATGCAAAATAAGGATTGGGAGGGTTTCTTCCCACAGGGATTACAAATATATGCGCATCTCTTTTGGCAGGTATCATGATGGGAAGCCTGTGGGTAAATAAGTCATATTGAAGGATAAACAAATAAACAAATAGACTAACAAATACATTAAAAAAATGAGCTGAATAGTTTGAAATACGGACCAACTGCATCACTAATTTGAGTGATTCTATTATTATTAAGCATAAAAGTCGTCATCAAGGTTTCATTTGGAATTTAGTTGAACTGCCAAATGAAAAGGACCTTTATCAGATTTTGTACTGCTCTTTGTGAAATTCAATCTGAAATCGAAATGTAATGAGCAACCGCAATTGCTTTCACTGCTATAAACTGAGATTAATTTGAGACAATAACAGTGGTCTGCTGTGACATATTTAAGGGGAAATCTTGGGTAAAAGTCTTAATTAGTTTTAGCCTTTAAGACAGGAGGAGACGTTCAGCTAAGTGTCAAATGACCCCTGCAGCTAATTAGGTCATTAAAATACTTTTCTTTTCCTTAATTGGAAAGTCTAAAAGCCCCAAAAGGACCATTAAAATTATTTTTGTAAATACTAAAAGGAGTCTTAGCAAGGTGAAAAAGTACTAACACGTTTACCCCTTTTTTCAAAAAAACATACTGGCTAATATAAATATCTCCACTGCCATATGAGTAACTCAATAAAACAAAAACGTGAAGGTGTATAATGATAATATTATTATTATTATTATTATTATTATTATTCAATGTTTAAAATATCAATTTGAAGCTGCAGGATCAAATCATCCAAACAATTATTCATTTTATCCACACAATTAAAAGTTGTTTTTATTAGCTCAGTTTTGTTTAAAATTACATTAATAATGTTACGTTTTAAGTTTAAGAGTAACAGCATTCCTTAAAATGCCTCCTTAATATCTTCAGGTTATACTTAGAGATGCGCAAAGTCAGACGCAGCCGTTAATGCGCTTCAAAATAAATACATAAGGCATATCAAATGGCACTTTCAAAATCCTATTATACAGCTGGCACGGTGAATAGAAGATCGCATTCACTCGCTGTTGCCTTTTGGCATTTTGAGTTAGGAACTCGATCAATAAAGTGTAGGAAACAATTTGTTTAAGCGGCAGAAAATGAGTGGTGAGCCATAATGTTTCTACAGGACTTCCTCCTCTTGTCATCTTCTCTTTGGACCTAGACAACTGTGCTAGGTCCAGAAGTTTCCATTTATTTAAAAGGACCTTCCCTGCCTTACAAATAAATAAATAAATTTGGATTATCAACACTGTATTCCAAATAATAAATTTTTAAAATCAATTAAAAAAAAACATTTTATTGTCGGGTATTGTCAGACTGCTTTAAGTGTACTTTGAGTTCTTCACTGGGACTGAGCACTACATGAAACACTTTTTAAAAAAAAAAAGCACATTTCAATGATGAATTATGATTTTCTTCCACCTTCCCGAACAATAAAAGTCTCAAGGCCAATATTATTTATTGCCTACACAGAAACATTATTTCATCTTTTCTTCTACTTCTGCATCTGAAGAACAAAGTCAATTTAATAAGATTGTGAGATGGGCAGAAGAGAACCAGCAACATCTCCAGAAAGACAGTTGCTACATGCCAGAATTCAGATTGTCAACAATACAATTGCAAATAATGACAGCAATTGTATAAAAAAAATGCTATCCTCAAACCTACTGAATGAACAGGTTTGGAACCGGCAAATGAAATGAGTAAGTAGCGACATACTTTTAATTTATGGGTGAACTACTCCTGTAAAACACCACTGCAAATACCTGCAGCCATGTGTAAAAACATAAAAATTAGCTTGGCTTCCTTGTTTAAAACAGATGATGTGCTTCTCTGTTTTGGGCTGATTATCATACAGCTTACAGGAAGTTCTCACACTGTTGTTAATTAGCACTGAAAATAACTACGGTAATCCTGCATGAAGACATGCATTACACATGCAAACTCACACATGAATTATCACCTTGCTGTATGTAGAACAGCAATGTCACACAGCTTGTGCCATATGAGTGAGAGTGTTGCATGCTAGATGTGTGTAAGCCAGAACTACATTGGGATTGAACTCACTTTTATGCTCAAGTTACAGTGACGAAAAGTATGATAATGGGATGGGGGCTTTCTATTAGAGTATGAAACTAAATGACCAATTTAAAACCCACAACGAAATTTTATATATATATATGAATACTTCTAATGCAAAAACCTTTATGTCTGATTTTTTTCTTTTTTCTTTAAATTAGCATTTTTTTCAGGCTCCTATGTTTATCATAGGTTCAGTCATTTCTACGGTGGCCGAGAAGTGCAGAGCAAATCACAATTCTGAAAACAAAATAACAAATTACAAACGCAAATGCAAGTCTAAAAAAACAAAATAACAATTCAGAAAGCACAACAACAATTCAGAAAACATTATAACAAGTCAGAAAACACAATGACAAATTGCATTTGCATTTGTAATTTGTTATTTTGTTTTCAGAATTGTGATTTGCTCTGCACTTCTCGGCCACCGTAAATTTCACTTTAAATGGCAAAGAAAAGGTTACTAGTCAGTTATAGAATGCCTTATTTTCAAAAATGTCTGACAAAATAGCTCATTGAAAAAAAATGTCAGACTGACTTAGAGTTCACTCAGAAAATGCTAGTAAATTTCACAAATAATTACAAAGAAATGGCAAGTAACAAATTGAATTAAACATTACATTTTTATGGCTGAAACGGTGTTTTCTTGTAAAAAGTACTCCAATAATCTTTGTTTTATTTATAACTTTTTTAACAAATATATTTATTATATTGAATTTTATTTTGAATACTTTTATAATTATAAATTATTTTTATAATTATATATAGTAAAATATAGTAATATAGTTATATAAAAGAAAACTATTTTTATTATTATTATTACCTAATTCCCTAACCTTCAAAGTGCAAAAAGTGTGAAAGTTAACTTTACACATGTATTTCATTTAAAACTAAAGTGAACCTGGAGCATGGTTTACATGATAAGCAAACCAAATTAACAAAAAGCAAATGGAATTCGAGCCAAATTTAATTTTGCTATTGTCAGGCCTTCACTGGGTTTTGGAACAGAGAGAAAAAAAAACAATATAAATCAAGTTTATCATCTCATGGCAACTGATATGATCACAAATATATTTTTGGAGCACATAAAAAGCATCCTTAGCCAAACATTTTTTATCATGACAAATCCAGACGGAAAACACGGTTTATCGGGACCGAGAATCACATTGCACGCATTTATCACTCTGCTCTCATTTTCAAACTTACACACACTTTTAAACACACACACACACACACACACACACACCTGCTGGGGCCGAATCGGTGCAAAAGGTGACAAGGACGATTGATCCTATTTATAAAGGCATCTGAACCCTGCTGTCTGAATGCCATTTTGCCTGGAGTTCATGTGGCTTCCTTTGATGTTGAAAGTGCACCGAGCACTTTTCTGTATCTCAGGTAGCTATAAAAGATAAAACAGGCACTATCCATGCCCACTTCTCTCTTATGGCAATTGTGTTTATCACAATTTCATCTCTGTGAAACAGATTAATAGTACAACATCCCCTGGAGCCTCAGGTGTACTAAGAACCCATCGCACCTTCTAATAAGCATTAGCAATGCTTACACTCAATACACTACGCACTTTCCATTACCATTAGCTATATTTATTATTGCTTATACCTAGATTTAGAGATTTTAGAGAGTGCTACAAACACAAATGACACCTCAAATTGTGCCATTTATTGAAGAAACCTTTTACTTTTCTAAGCAATCAGACTTAAAATTTCACGCTAACCAGATTTGAATTAGCGAGCTAAACTCAAGTGTGATGTGCTAACTGTTAGGCCACAGTTCTGATGCTATTTTATATGCCCACTATTTTTGTTTCAGCAATTTTTTTTTCCTTCACAGCATGTCACGGTATACAATATTCTTGCAGCACAAATCAAAGGCGGCATGATTACCTCCCTATGCCATAAAACAATGCTAGCACCCATGCTAGTCAACAAAACAGAGTCCCGGTACTGGAAGCATTAATATACTGTGCCAGTACTTCTGCAGTCGGCCCAAACAATGAAAAACCGGCAGGAACATAAAGGCAGTCAGTCATCTTTATGGTCCTTAACAAAGTAGGCCATAGGCACAGCATTCGATGTGCATTTTGTTTATAGCTGTATAAACGCCCGTGGAGCTGGAGGGGAAGGACAGTACAGGCGCTTCGCCTGAAGGGACAGATGAAGAAGCAAATGCAACACACAGTGACCAAATCTCCTCAGGCATAAATCAATCATACGCTCGCACACATTAGCAGGATAAAGGACACTAGCACAAGACTGAAACCTCTTCATAATAAGAACCAACCTTTAGGTGTTCATATACAGAGCAAATATCAGGGCAAAGATTCTTTTCAACTATGAATTTGAAGTTGTATTCTAGATAGTCATTTAAGAAAATGTATTTTTGTTTTATATTTATGTTTAAATATAATTTGTTTGTTTTGTTCTGTTAATTATGAAAAAACTGCGTAATTTGTAAACGTCATAAAGGGCGTGCTAATGAATTGGACGGCAATACACCGGGAGAAATGGAGTGGGTCAGACATAATTTTTGACCACTTCATATGTTTTGTGTTGTGGAAAGTCCTTTTTTTAATGAATTTCATTTTGTATAATTTGTATCTTCATTTTTATCGATGTTTTGTTGATCAATTAATGAAACAAATAAATAAGAACAAGACAAGAACGCATTGTGGAATGAAGTGCATGACAAAACGCAAACCTTGAGAAAAGGCCATAACACTAGATTTTAGACAGACAGCAGGTGCTAAATTCAATTTAATGTAAACTAAAATAAGGTTGTGAGGAACAACGGTACAGCTTAATCAATCACATCTTGTAAAACGATATTACATCCCAAAATGAAGGCCATAGGAAGCTAGTCTCAGCCTCAGATGTCACGCCCACGAACCGTTGGCTGAACATCTGATGCATACGGCACACAAAATTGGAAACACTTCGGGAGTTTCGAAGTCATGATCGGATTGGTTGAATTATACAGGATTTCCAGAAGACGTGTGTGTCGCGTTCTTTAACGTTCTGCCTGGAAACAAATATGCCGTGACGCCAAACCCCCTCATGTTAAAAGCAAGCCGTCGTGTTTACAACTGTGACAATGAGCGCTTATCAGGATCAACTAAACGCTGGATTTTTAAAAGTATGTGAAATATTTAAAATTCGCGGCATAGCATCTTTAAAATACGTCCAAGTGTTTCACACACTGGTCTGTTATTGTGGGGACATTTCCACGCCCCTAAACATGACGCGGAACAAACCGAAACATGATTGGTTGCTTTGCCTGTCAGTCATATGGCCTCTTGGGCGGGCCTTGCCATTCAAAGCGGCCAAGGTTCCCAGACCTTCTGCCATCAGTCTGAAGGTCTGGCTATGTTAGACTAATACGTAGCATACACTATACAAGTATTTTTTATAACAAATAAATTGTTTATATATGTATAGTGCTGGCTACATAAAAATTGTAGTCCATTACTGATTACAAATTATGCAAATTATAGTAGTAATCTGGATTACACATATTAGGTAATGTAGTCTGACTATTTTTGATTACTTTTACATTACTTTTGACCTAACTCATTTATCACAGATTTAAATGGGATTATTGTGTACCATATTGAAAAAAAAAAATGAAAAAAAAATTAACATTCTATTACAGCAAGGTTTCCCTAACTGTAGGTTCATTTAGAAAGACAAAAAAATGGGGTGATTTAATAAATTATGAATAATTTACCTCCATTGTGTGAATCACATGTAATCATGTAATCCATAAAAAGTTACTTTAATTTGATTATGAGCATTTAAAATGTAGGCCTAATATAATCTTAATATAATCTAATTATTACATTAGCTGACGCAGAGCCCGGTACGAGGTAGGGCCCCTCTCGGTCCGTTCGCAATCACGTTCTGGGGGGGCTGGGGGTTCCCCTCGGTCAGCACCAGTTGCACCCCCCTAAGGACGGCCCTGAATTATGACTTAATTAGTACTTATTGTTTTGGAATCTGATGACATAATCCAGATTACATGTAATCAGTCACTGCCCTACACTGTATATATATATATAAATATTTTTTTTTCCCCAATAGACAGCTCTACAGAAAAAAGGCATTGAAAGCTTGTAAAAGATTTTCAATGACACTGAAGAAATTCAATGGACAGAATTTATATCTTCCACAGCCGTGTTGTTGTTCACATCAAACAAATACAGTGGTGTGAAAAAGTTTTTGCCCCCTTCCTGTTTTTTTAATTGTTTGCATATTTGTCACACTTAAAAAAATCAGATCATCAAACAAATTTTAATATTACACAAAGATAACCTGAGTAAATACAAACTGCAGTTTTCAGCTTTTTTCCCTTAATAAATGAAATTATCATTTAAAAACTGCATTTTGTATTTACTTGCATTATCTTTGCGTAATATTAAAATTGGTTTGATGATCTGAATCTTTTAAGTGTGACAAATATGCAAAAATTAAAAAAAACAGGAAGGGGGCAAAAACCTTTTCACGGCACTGTATGCTACTTTTACAATAACTGTCACTGACATGGAAACTCATTTTCCATCCTGCTGTACAGGATGCAATGTGAAGAGCAGACATAAGACTAAATCGAATTAAATCTGTTTGCCGAGAACTGCTCATGTTAATACGCTGGTGGCACATTTATGTGTGATGCTCACATGTGCATTCATTACGAACTGTGGAATGTTTCGAACGTGTGAATCACAACAACGTGCAAAGGCTTACACACCTGCACTGCCGAAATGTTCCACGCTCAGCAGAATCTCAGACAAGCCAAGGTAAGACAGAGTGCTGCAAACTGCAAAACTCTGTTTGAGAATCAATGGATTTCTTAGACTTGATTATCCCTGGCCAGACGAATCAATTACACAAAGGTATGGGTCGGTGTAATTTATTCATTTTTATTTTTTCAAACCTTTGAATGTAGTAAATTATTTGTGATTATTTATATAAATTTTACTGTTGATGTTACTACATTTTACTAAAATTACTGAGTTAGTGTAATTTTTGTTTAGTTTTGTTTTACAAAAAAAAACATTTTTTTGTAAAACAAAACTAGATCAGAGCTGGGCAACTTTGGTCCTGGAGGGCCACTGTCCTGCAGAGTTTAGCTCCAACCCTAATCAAACTCTGCAGGACAGTGGCCCTCCAGGACTGAAGTTACCCAGCCCTGCTCTAAATGTTACATTTACTAAAATTACATTCAATTTTAGCTAACAAAAGAATTTTAGTTGACAAGATAATGCAAAATTAAATGAAAAATTCAGTTTTATATATTATTTTGAACATGTATTAATACACCTCGCCTTCATCATTGTTAACGAGATCAAAAAAATTATAATGCACATTTTTATAAATTTGAATAAATTTACTAAATTAAATGACGCGTTTCAGAAAGGCGGGGCATAGAGGAGAAACAATAATGTACAGTATGTGGAAAATAATGTGTTTTTTGAATCTTAAACCGCATAAACACATTTCATTACACCAAATACACAAAATAATGTTCTTTTTAGCAGCATCATATGACCCGTTTAAGAATTGCACTTGTGATGCGGAGTGCTTGAATATGATTCCAGAAACACAAATCATGATACAAGAGCTCAAAGACTTGGAGAAGCAAGCTAAAATGGCATGGTTGCTTAAGCAAATGCATTTTTATCTCACGTTTGCTTTAAACACTCAATTAGGTAGCATTTTTAGCAGCACTCACATGTCATTTCTGAACAATCATGATACAACCAACATGATAAAACATTGCCAGATTCATGTTCATCTGATTTGGATAAAACTGAAATGGGCTTTTACTGCCATTAACTGGAAATTTAAATTCGAAAGTCATGAAATGTGCAAGAAGCAATATAGTAATATTTAGTATGTCGCCACAGGCATGTATTTCCAATGTTGCCGTAAATACCAGTGAGAAACCTGTAACTTTCTTTTCAATTAAAGATTTGCAGTGCATGTAAAGTGTTACTTATCACAAAAAGTTGTAGTTGTGATTTTGACAGCATAATTTAGTTTCTAGCTTGCTAGAAATAACTGGTTTATGAGCTGGAAGGCTTGTGCGATCAAACTACATTTCCCATCATCCCCTGTGAAGCACAAGAATGATAAAATACACAGATAAAACTCCAATTACACACCTGATGTTCATCTTTTGGCCTTCATTAGCTTGCATTAGCGCTAAATGCTAAACAGCTTAGACATAGAATGAAGTTTTCCAGAGAATCTTTATTATTCCGACCAAAATCGCATCATTTGTTTACGATTCCTCTTCAGTTTCTTTATATTTACACAATACACAAATATTTATTATATTTATTAATCACACAATAGACTAATTCATTAGCATTAGCAATTAGCAGTTATTGTTTTGATATCAGCAGGTTTTAGGGGCTGAAGCTGAGCCGATTTTTCTTGCCTGCAACTGCCTTTTGTGCAGTGAAATCTGGTGGAAAGATGCCTCTATACGGGGTAAATGGTCACAATGGAAACCTGCCTGTTATAGACTATTTCACAGTGTTTCAGCAGAGATGAGTGTACAGACACCTACATTACAACATACACGTATATAAACATTCAGAGAGGTAGATTGGTAAACCAGCGAACTGCCGGAGACAGCAGAAAGAGCATGCCGGGATACAGACAGGTGCAGAGATAGGCAAATAGGAAGAGAGGCCATGGGGGGAGCTCAGGGGACAGAGAGACAGACAGAAGGCAGATAAAGTATCAGACAGAGGACAGCTGAAAGCCAGGAGGGGCCACAGGGTCCAGCCCCCTCATTTGTTACCCACCCAGGCAAACGAGGCTCTTGGTGTGCTTTTATTGAACAGTGTCCATTCCTGATGGATCTCTACTGCCCATGCAGAGGAAATGGAGACAATGGGGGATGAGACATTAGACTTTTGTCTCATGCAGTCCTCTTCCTGTTTTGGTACCTGCCCAGTCCATGTACTGCTTCTGTGTTCCTGACTGCTTATACGGCACACTGCCTACTATTTAAGTGTAGTCATATGCAATATGCAAATACATGTTTCTAATGGTTGCCACATGTATGCTTGTGGGAATTTGACAAAATCATAGTATATGCACAGTTCAATCATGACAACTCTCGGAACATTTTAGCATGGTGATGGATATGACAATGTTAATGTATTTGGTCTTGGCGGAACAGATCTGCTACGCTGCTGCTGAATTGCTACTGCTGTTGGTTATTGCTGTAGTTGTAGATTATTGCTGCTGCTGCAAGCAAGTACAGGAACTTGCTACTGCCAATGCATATGGCGATACGGTGCCATGAGTATTTAAGACATACTGCTGCTGCACAGATAGCATATAAAATTGTAGATCTATACAAGTGGAGCTGGGGAAGGTGGAGGGATTCCGAGAACTCTGAAAGCACGCTGCAGGAATCTCAAGTGAATGCTAGCCAGCCGTATAAATGCAAGGCAGTAAGCTCATTGGCTGCATATGCAGCATGAACCAATCAGCTTGTGCCAAGTCATTTAACTCTCTGAATATCATCAGTTACGTTAACACCCCATCAGCCTGCGCCATCTAGAGTTTCATGACTGAACTATATATTTATAAAAAAATGCATTAGTGAAATAAAAAAAAAGATTTTTCTGAAAAAAATCCATTATTATTATTATTTTATTAGCATGATTGTAATGACAATTAAATAAACTTACTCCCCCATTACCATAATAAACAAACAAATAAATAATTTGCACATTATTATAGTATTTAACTTGTGAAATATGTATAGAACTTAGGTAGTATTTGTGGTTTCAGTTATTTATTACAATTGTATTCATTTTTATAATTGCTTTATGATAAAAGTTTTTTAATAAAAATATATATTACATCAAAATTAAGAATAATAAAAATAAATAAATGGCTATTACAGTAAAGAGAACTGAATGGTAGAAGGTGATTATGAAAATTGAGGGGGAAAAAAATTAAAATAGGCTATGCTTAATTTTCCTTACAATCTTAATTATTTATATAATTTCATTTAATGAAAAATACATTTTTCAGATTTTTTTAGTGAAATGTGACCTGGAAATGTTTTCATGAGATTCACTAATTTAATTCAGCAGGTGGAGTCCAGTAATTATCTCAGAAATTAATGGCATATTAAAAATAAATTTGCATTTCAATTTAAGTAAAAGTCTGCTCAAATATGAAAATCTTGATTAGTATAACTTCCAGTTTATTAGTCAATAATGTTGCATTGTGGGATATAGTATCTCAATATACTTTATGCACATTTTATCAAATATAGTACGCAAGTCATTCAGCTACTCAATAAATGAAAATGCATGCATAACATACATACAACTTGCTCTACACTGCAGAATAGTACAAGTATGGTAGTCAGCATTATGAACCCAGAAAAAGGCACCATCTTGCTCTCACCTGTCTGTAAGCCTCCCTCTCTCCCTATCATCCCCATTTCTCCAGTGTAATTTCATTCAGCTTTTCAAAAGCTCCTCTCCCTTTGCTTTAGATAGCAGGTGCATGACCAAATGAATACAGATTCCCTGGATGTCTCAGTATGACGGCACCTGATCAGACGGTTCACAGGCAGTATGAACACACATAAATGCACCTTCTCTTGCCCTCCCCGTGCCCCCTCCATCATATCCTCTGCTACAAGCTACAGCATCTCACTTTATGCCAAACGCGTGTATCTCCCCTAGCAAAGAGGAAGACAGAGAAAACAAAGCAGAGAAAAGCCAGGTATATTCTCATTTCTTCCTGAATGCAGGAAACAGGAGGTGACCCGTGATAAATATGAACGCCATGCCGCTCCGTTCTAGCTGGATCATAGATCTGCACAGTCCTGGACTCATGAATAATATTGAATATAACAATGTCCAGCGATAAAACAATGCACAATGTTTTTTTTTGCTGTGAAACACTGATACTAGAATGTTCTTCGGCTGTGAAAATGCTTGTCTGAAAGGGCCTAAAAAACTTGTTTGACAAAAAATAAAAGTTGCCACTGATATTATTATGGAACCTTTGACTTATACTTTTAATTTTACTGCTGGGCTAAACACTGTCCCAAAGGTCAGAAAATGTGCCTTCATTATTCCCCGCCAGTAGTTGTTTTATCCACTAAAGGATTTTATACACCAACTTAATGCGGTTTAAACAAAAATGTAAATGTTTTTGGGCAGCCAGGAGAGTCATAAGAGATATTTTTGCAATTTAGATTTTAAAAAGTTTTATGTTTCTTAGTTTATGTATATTGCTGACCTCAGCACTGCAATTCAGAAATTAAAGAAATCAGCAGTTTACAGAATATACAGACTGTCCCATTAGAATAATTAGATGTGAGACGAATAGCAACCTCTTAAAAGTAATAAAATCACATTTAAATATTTAATATTAAAAATATCTATATGTTTATAGGTGTCAGACTCTGTTCCATGTTTCGTGTGTGTCCTGCTCCCCATGTGCCTTCCCATGCCCTTATTTGGTTTGTTTCCTGTTCCTCCCCTGATTAAGTTGATTTCTTCCCAGGTGTGTCCCTTGATGTGTCATGGCTCCCAGGTGTGTCTCGTCATCCCCTCCTCCTGTGTGTGTGTATATAAAGTGTTCTCAGTCCCTAGTTCTCTGTCCGATGTTAAAGGTCTTCGTGTGAACGTCTTCCTGAGTTCGTCTCCCTTGGTCCGTGCAAATAAAGTCCTGTTAAGTATTCTCCAGCGTCTCCTCGTTCCTCGTGTGTGTGCAACCCGTGACAATAGGTCTATACAGAATATATATATGTATGTGTGTGTGTGTACCATTTAGCCTCATAATATGATCAGTCATGATTCAGTCATAGAACATGACTAAATTATTATTATTGAATAATTGGGGAAGTCGTGGCCTAATGGTTAGAGAGTCAGACTCATAACCCAAAGGTTGTGGGTTCGAGTCTCGTACCGGCAGGGATTGTAGGTGGGGGGAATGTATGTACAGCGCTCTCAGCAATCCACCTTCAATACCACGACTGAGGTGCCCTTGAGCAAGGTACCGAACCCCCAACTGCTCCCCGGGCGCCGCAGCATAAATGGCTGCCCACTGCTCCGGGTGTGTGTTCACGGTGTGTGTGTGTGTTCACTGCTGTGTGTGTGCACTTTGGATGGGTAAATGCAGAGCACTAACCCCGAGTATGGGGTCACCATACTTGGCCACATGTCACGTCACTTTTTAAAAAAAAATGTTATAAAGTGTAAGAAAAACAAAAACAATAATAAATATGATAAAAATAAAATATAAGAATGACTATCATTTATCATTCATAAACTAGTATTATTATTATACATGGGAAGTATGTATTGTAATAATAATAATAATAATAATAATAATATGATAAATAATTATAATTATCATTTACCATTCATAAACTATATTATTATTATTATTATTATTATTATTGTTGAGGCACTACATAGGAAGAACGTATACTAATAATAATAAAAACAACTGTAGTTATCATTAATAAACACTTAATATTTATATAATAATAAACATTATTATTAATACTAATACTAATAAAAATAAATAGGTAAAATATGTTCTACTGTAGGAATGCTAAGACAAAACTAAAGTTTCTTTAGAAAGGAACTAATGTATGGATCTTTAATACGATCAGACAGTTTAATTTAGTGCGTAGTATTCCACTCTCACAATTGAGTATCTTACTTTGTGCAGGGCTTTTTAACAAAATAATATATATGTCTCAATTACTATCCTAAATAAATAAGCATTGACTAAACAATGAAATGGTGCATGGCCAATATGCGGTCAATGTCTGCATAGTTAATTCATAGCCTGCTTTCACAATGAACCTCAAAACTAGCTAATTTCCAGATAAGGTGGCACTATGAACCTGTTCCCTTCGGATTTCTTTTTCTTCCCACAATGCTTTGAGTGTCAATTAAAGCAACAGGGACAGATAAATGCGATTCATTATGCATCGTTAGATAAGGCCTGCTAATCCCAAGAAAAGCTGTGATAACATGTCCTTCCTCTTGTCAGCAGGAAAAAGGAAACAAAACTCAACCTTCATAAGGTGTTAGCACTTAGTTGTGTGTATTGAGGTGTGCACGAGCGTCCTCACGGGCTGGTGTTTTTTTAAAAGTGGGGAAGAACAGACGTCATTTTATTTTGGTATCTGAGATGTTGCACCTAAAGCTAAATTTGAATAGATGTTGTGCTTCTCATGCAGTCTTAAAGCAGTCTAAGGTGTGCTGATTGCTCCGTCCACTGCGGCCTGTTTCAGTGAGCTACAATGGCCAGACAGAACAATCAAAAGCCGACACTAAACTGTTCAGACAGGTCAAGGTTTTTCCATTTCAAAGCCATCAGGGTATTGAGATTGACATGACCTTTGCAGTGGCCCTCCACTCCCTGCCTCTCGTCTCTCCCCTTGTCGTAATTTGTTTACTTGCGAGCGTGCCGGAGAGTGATGTCAGTACTATGACCGAGCAAGGCGTTGAGATGACATCAAACAGAAAAAAATATACAAATCGACAATTGTATGTACAGGTATAGAACAATAGACAGATGATTTTTGGCATAAAAGAAAAATCAATAATTTTGACCCATACAATGTATTTTTGGCTATTGCTAGAAATATACCCCAGCGACTTAAGACTGGTTTTGTGGTCCAGGGTCACAAATTGCTCTACATTCAGATGTACTGAAATGAGGGGCTGGATGTTTGCGCTGCCACCTGAGGATGTTGGTGGAAATTAAATCTAGGAGTGAAATGAGATGAGTCGCGGCCCAGCTTACAGATAAAACGAGAGTCTCATACTCAATGAGACACATATGATACCTTCACAAAAATACGAATAAAATACGAATTTGCTCGTTTCTTGAAACAAACTGTACGACAGACTACGATGCCACGGTCCTGAACGCGCTGCCAAACCAGATTCTATTGCAATGCAATTATCCCAAAATCAAGATCTTATGGGCAGGTAGATGGACAAATCTATATTCATGGCATTATGCAGTTCATCCCTGCACTGCTTAAATTAATCGTAATGGATACCTCTGGCAGAAATGCATCAAAATGGGGACTGGTGAGGTACAGAGGTGCCAGCACGGGAGCCAAGTGAGTGAATTAGATGTGGTACTCTTGTGTACACATACAGTCATCTGCCTCATGGGCTCATTGAAAGGCGATGTGCGTTGTGTCCTTTCTCTTGACTGTGACAGGTTCACCGCTCTCATTTTGTCATATTTGTTGGGGCTGACCTGGTGGCGGTGTTTTATCAGTCATTGTGTGAAGCTTCGGTCTAAGGTTTCACTCAGTAGTAGATCAATGTGTTTGGCACTGACAAGAGATGTGTTCAGATGAAAGCTGATTAGCCACCCAAACAATATAAATACTAAAGATAAATGCATTACAATACAGTAGACTGAAAATTATTTTAAAATAACAACAATTAGGCATGAAGCACAAACAAACTCACCTCACAATATTAATAATAATCAACATAAACATATAATTTCTAAAATAATATATTTGTTGTTTATGTTGTAATAATAATGACGTCAACAGAACCAAAACTATAAAAATGATTATTATTATTATTATTATTATTAATATTACTTCTAGAGAATAAAACAAAAAATATTATGTAAATATTAATACAAATAATAAAACCGTATTATTATTATTATTATTATTATTATTATTAAATAATGATGTATTACTACTACTAGAGGGAAAAAAACGATGTATTTTATAAATATTAATAAACCTCTATTTAATTTTTTATTTTTTTTCCCAAACATGGACCACAAAGTATGCATGGGGAATATTACTACAGACTCTGGGAGCTGTGTACAAACTTTTTGGAATAATCTAGATGGTGTCTCGAAGTGAAGGCATTACTGATAAATGCAGGGCATTTCTATTTCGTAGAAGAGTATCCGAAATTCTGACCTTCTTTTGAAATGATTGCTGCAACATTTCCTCTGCAACCCCTTAACCTATAATCACAGGTTTTTGCTGCAAGGGGCCATTTCAAAGCCTTCGCCAGCATTAGAAATAAATTATATATGTCCTCTCCTAATGCCTTGTTTTTCTCAGGTTACCCCTGTAGTAGAAACAAACCACACGGGAAGCTGGGAAGCCCGCGGGTTTCAATTGCCCCTGCGGATTCAGCGGGCCCCGGAATATTTCACAGATAAAACATTTCGCCTTTTCCTGTTTTGAACAAAAGAAAAATAGATGAAGCAACAGATTCCTGTAATCCAGAGAAAATTGTCTTTCTCAGCTTTCATCCTCAGTCTTGACAGCGAGGAGAGAGAGTAAATGCAAACATCTCAATGCTTTTCCAGCATCCAGCAGGAGACAACAGCCACTTAATTTATGCCCTGGCCATCGGCCCTGGTCTCCCTGTCTGTTTAGGAGGGATGATCTTTTGGTTGTTTGTCCAGATCCCACAAGAACTTGTGGTGGTGCTGATAGCACCCTGATATAAGTGCTTCCAGTCAACATGGACAGGGTCATTACGTATCCTATCCACCCGCTGAGACCCGTCCGTCTTACGTCACAGGAGAGGAAAGTTACGCTTTGAAAAATAGAACCTCCAGGAATCACAATGATTTTTCTCCCTCTCTTATCTCACTTCCTTCTCCTGACTGTGGCCGTCATCTGTATTACTGTTATGACATTGTAAAGCTAACTTTGAGAGATATAGTGTTCTAGCTGTCATAATGTGTTCCTCTTGCCCTTGGATGGCACTTCTACATCACTGTTCTGCTCATTTTGTATGATGTCATTGTGACAATAATTCACAGTGAACGGTGAAGTTCCATGGCACCTTAAAATCGTTATAAAGAAGAATAATTGTACATCTAAATATTGGTGTTCTTCAAACATAGACCAGAAAATGGAAGGTAATACATAGCCAACATACAAATGAACAAAATACATAACCAACTAATATCGTATAAAGTATTTCCAATCCTATTGGACGTTCCTTCATGCACTGATGAATTTTGGACCAGGAACATAAAATAAATGGTGTCAAACTGACTTGAAAAGGCATGTTAAAATTCAAATGAAAAGACCGTCATCTTTCTTATTTTGCAGGAAATGTTTCCTCAGAAATCAATGGCCTGTTAAAGAGGCTTTTATTTTTACCTCAGTTCTGTTTAACCAGAAACCTTTCAGCAGATGTTTTATGCTTCACATCTGGCGCGTGGCATGCAAACAGTGCAGTGAAAAGCAAAGAGCCAATTACGGAGAGCGACTAGATCAATATCCTGCAGAGAGGGCTGTTTTCGAGCGGGCGTTTGTGTGTGCAGGTGTGAGAATACAGCTCTTGCAGATGGGCTAAAGGCTAATGATGAGAACAAGAAGGACTTCCACTGTCAGAGAGAGAGAGTCTGGTTCAACTCGGTGGTCCATTGGCATTGTAACTGATTTACACTTACTTTTCAAGCTGATTACAGCAAAAGCAAAAACTACAACCTGTAATGTTCTACACACAAGTCTAGGCGTTAGTAGATGAATTCATTGGTTTAAAAATGGATGGAAAGCCAGTTAATAGGATATGTCACCAAAAAGGCACTTTGCCTTTAATTTTGAGGAACATTTACTGGAATTACAATGGTTAACAAGCCTGTACAGGCCTGAACAACAACGTAAATGCACCGAAATTGTCATAAGAAGGCTCTTTGCTATTGTATTCCACTTATATGCAATGAGATGTTGTTTATCGATAGCGTTTTTGCAGCAAAAAGCTTCGACGTTTTTGTTGTGCTGCTTTGTGGAATTGACAGATTACAATTATTATCCAACAGCTGAGATCAAAAGCAGGCAAAACTCCTTACTTTTATTTTCTAACGAGTCCGTAAAGCTGATACATTTCCCTCTGTGTGGGCCGCTATCTCTAGGCCTTGGGGCACTATAGAGATTGACAAGCAATGCTCTGCACCAGGCCTGGTCCTTCTGCTTTCATAATTCTAATTTCTCCAGCATTTAACAGACACTGCTGCAAAACAGTGCGGTTTGCAACTGTAAACTGAAGGAAAGTCCTACTGGGGTATTTTCAACTGTTGCTGGTGTTGATAAGAGTTCAAGTACTTTTCAGTTTTGTTGGATATTGATGAATTACAGTTTGTTTAAATATTTAGATATAGCCAGTTATCTTATTTCCAGTTAGTTACAGTAACAGGTTTTATATTTTGGACATATAAATGATGTAAATTCATTACAGTCTTATGTTAATATAGTCTTAAGTCAACATTACATGACCTTCTACAATGTATTAAACTTCTGTAATGGAAAGTTTCAGAGAGAAAAATAAAATCAAATAAAATGTCCAGACACATTACGGTAATTAGAACTGGAGAGAGAATTGTAATGAAAACAATGCAAACAAATAAATAAACAAACACACAAACAAATAAATAAATAAATAAATAAAATGGAATATTAAGATTGAGAATTACAAAAATAAAATAAAATAAATTTCAAAGAATGACAAAATGAATGAATAAATAAATAGCATCAAGAACGAGAATTACCAAACAAAAATTATAATAAAATAAAATGAAATGATCATAAAGAATAACAGTTATCAAAAATAAATAAAACAAAACAATAAAAAAAATGAAAAATTCCAAGAGAAACAGAATAACGGTTGAACTTTTCATGAACCAATCAAATCCTGATATACAGCACAGTCTTGCACTTTCTGCATGATTACCTTATTGACTGGCTGACTGTATTTATCCTCATTAAATAAATAATCAACTAGACATGAAATACTGATTGATTTCATTAAGTCATTTTTTTTTTTTTTTTTTTTACATGAGAATTTTTTTTTTTTTTTTTTTTACATGAGAAGGTATTTTTTTTTGAAGTGGAGAAAGTTGATAAATCAAAAAATCAGACCAGAGGTATTTAATATGAAAGCAAATTCTGATTTCATGTCATCTTTAACTGCAAAATAAAAGCCAGTCTCATTTTAAACAATGCAAGTTCACTATCCGAAACACTCCTACAGCTCAACAGTAAAGCTAAAACCACATGCTTGACTGATAAAATGTATATCCTGAATGCATGCCAAATACTTAGAAATGCATAAATGCAAATGCTTATGGGTGCAAAACAACAGCATGTGGAAGCCTGCATGAAATATTCCCAATAATGAATCTGATCCCTACAACAGATAAGACCGAGATTAGGAGAACACTCTCTCTGCATCCTTTTCACTCGCTCTCTCTCCCTTTATTTACGTCTTTGTTCAGCTGGAAGTGATATAATGCGACCGCCCGCACAATCGTGTCTCTGTGCACCGCCAGTCCCTGCAACTCACCAACTGTAACTCCAGCCATTCAATAACACGGATACACACTCTCCTCCTCCCCACACTCACACGTCGTGACCGATTTACAGCCATTCAGAACACAGAAAATGCAGCGGTATGTATGCAAGGGTTGAGATTCCATCAAAATATGACAGAATCACATTGCATTCATGATAAGAATTAGATTTAAATGAATCAATGTTGAGAATCGGCCTCGGATTGAATTAATGTTGTTACCATCGACATGACATTAACAACAAGAGCTTATTAAGAAGGATTTGTTGACCAGTTTGCATGCTGTCAGTGTAATTCACGGTTGTCATGGAAAATAGAGGCCAGAGCTGCCGACTGAGAGCTGGTATTCCTTGTATGGAGTGGGCGATATGACAATTATTCATAATAGTCATGAGTGCAAAAACAGCTTGTAACACAAAAACAAATATTATAAACCAGATAAGTTAGATATCTTTCTACCACAGCATGGTATATATATCCTCATACCGCCTAGCTCTACATTAGAAGAATTTGCCATGGTCCTTTCACAGATTTTCTTTGCCCTTTTCAAAGTCCTAATGAAAGTCTGTGTTCTAACGCTGGATCTCCCAAGCCTCATTACTCCAACCACACATCACCTGCTGCCCTGCCGACCTCTCTGAGAAAGAGAAATAAAGGAAGTAAAACAGTAAGGATACAGATGTTGACAGTGATAGAGAGAGAGAGAGATAAATTGAGGTGTGAATCTCACAAAGCCTGTCAAGAACCGGTTTGTCTTATTTCACATCAAAATCAAAAGAACGAAAAAGTTCTTGCTTAAACGTAAAGTGTGGAATTTCTGTGCCATAGCATCACCATTCAGAAATGCAAAAAAATTATTATTTAAACAGGTTTCACAAACACTCCCTCTCCTCACCACCGGTTGTATGCATAGTCAGGGGCAGGAAAAATAACATTAAAATAAAAATTAAATAAAAATATATAACATCAAATTAAATAAAAAATAAATAAATACAAAATAGCAAAATAAAACAAAAACAAATCTCGACTACTTAAGCTAATGTAGCTGTGACAGAGGAACAAAAATAATAATAAATAAATAAAGCAAAACAAAGCAAAACAAAACACAATAATAAAAATATGAAATTGAATAAAAAGTAGCAAAATAAAATAAAACAAAACTCAACTGGTTGAACTAATGTAGTGGTGTCAGAAAGACAAAAAACAAAAACAAAAAGCAAAGCAAAACTAAACTGAAAGCAACAAACAAACAAATAAATCAATTCAAACAAATACAACAAAACAAAAACCACAGTAATAATAATTTAACCATCATCACTAACATTAACATTCTCATTAGTGAGAATGAAAAGTACAAAAAAATTGTCTGGCCACATTACAGTAGCGAGAAATGGAAAGGAAATGTGCTTAATTAAAATGCAAAAATCTTAACGTTTCTAAAAAAAAATAGGCTTTGTTGTTTTATTCAAGATATAATTGCTTTTTTGTTACGATTTCTTACGAAGGTGAAATATGACCTAGTACAGGAAGAAAGAGAAATAAATCAGAAAAAGGAGGTATCTGCATCACTCTCAAAGGCAGAGTCTCAATGCTAATTACCACCTCCCTTTTTCTCATTCTCCTCCCACGCTCCGAAACACTCTTCTTCCACCTGACTGTCTGCAATGTGTTTATCCAGACGGCACCGCTGTGTATAAAAACAACACATGTAGGTGCCACCGTGGGGTTCTCGTCCTGTTTAAACCTGCCTCTTCCTAGAGCAACTAGCATCATGCTAGATTCTTCCTCACCTTTTTTGTTATTGTACAGGTGCAAAGAGCATTATATTTCCCTCTTAAAGTCTATTGAGTATAACCCTCTTAAAGTCTGAAACATCTATACTTTCTGTGTAATGTACAGCCCGACTCCAATTCGTCTTACGTACTGATTAAGCACTAACAGAAAAACAACACAACTCTTTAAAGACTACAACCCACATCTTCAGCTTTCATTTCACACTTCGGTTTGATGCTGTATTGTGATGTTCCACAGACAGAGCCTTAATCAGATTTACTCCACGGCTGTCCTCTAGAGTCAGTGTCACCCATTTGGCTTCATCTCTTCCTTAACGTTCCCTCTTTCACTAACCAAGAAGGACTCTTTCGGAAATGAGGTCCTTCAAAAAGCCACAAGAGAGCATTTCCCTCCCTTCACTATGGGAAACAGGATGTACTTCCTGCACTTGTCTTTTTCTCATTTGCATCCCGAGCTAACTGGCAACATTTGCTCATCAAGGTTCTTTGAGTTTGTAAATAACTTGTACAATTGAAGCCAATTATCAAGCTCAATGATTTGAAATCGACATGATCTGTCTCTAGCAGAGCAGGAAAAGTAAAGAGAAACAAAACACAAAATACTGACAACACCCAGATCAACAGGAAGAGAAAGTTTTGTTAAAGTGCTAAGAGAAAGGGAGCGGGGAAAAAGGTGTTGGACAGTGTATAAAACTCAAGAACTAGAACTAGCATGATGCTAAGGTGTTTTGGAGGGTTGCTATGATCTTCGGACTAATTTTAGAACATTTGTATGTGGTTGCCAAGGTGTTTTGGGAGGTTACCTGGTGTGTTTTTTTTCTAGTCAAAGTCAAAGGAGCCCAGCAAGTGTTTATGATGTTTTGGTATCTAAATATAGCTCAATTATGTCCTACAATGTATATGTAATGACCTTTTGTGTGGAAAAAGTCCAAAATGGTGCAAGTTACATTCCAAGGTATAATACTATACTATATTATAATACTGAAACATCTTTTGGAACAACATTCATTAGATGTTTATGCAACTTTTTTGGTATTTAACAAGTTTACAGGTGTTTACACAAATATGACAGAAAACAAAGTTGTTTTTTTTAATGACATATATATATTTTTTTTTTAAGTGACTTTTTTGCAATGAAAGTGTATTGTGTGGTCTTTAACCATTAGGCCTGGTGTGTTTTTTTTCTAGTCAAAGTCAAAGGAGCCCAGCAAGTGTTTATGATGTTTTGGTATCTAAATATAGCTCAATTATGTCCTACAATGTATATGTAATGACCTTTTGTGTGGAAAAAGTCCAAAATGGTGCAAGTTACATTCCAAGGTATAATACTATACTATATTATAATACTGAAACATCTTTTGGAACAACATTCATTAGATGTTTATGCAACTTTTTAGGTTTAGAATATGCTATTTTAACAAGTTTACAGGGGTTTACACAAATATGACAGAAAACAAAGTTGTTTTTTTTAATGACATATATATATATTTTTTTTTAAGTGACTTTTTTGCAATGAAAGTGTATTGTGTGGTCTTTAACCATTAGGGATGGGTCACGATTTTCGAATATTCGATTAGTTGATTTACTAATAAAATATCGAATAGGTTGTGCAATTGTCGTCTTAAAAAATGTCCCCATGTTTTCTGTGCTGCTGCGGTGGTCACGCGGTTCATGTGGCGCTGCCAATAACGCACCTAAAAGTTGTCAAAGACAACAGAAGAGCACATTGTCTCACGCGCACACTGTAGACTTGCGTGGCAAAAAAAAAAAGACTTGCGTAGCATATAATGGCTACAGTAACTTGGGACGATGTCAAATAAGAGCTCTGTGCGAACCACAAACACCCCTGACTGGGTAAGAGGTGTGGCTTAATACGTATTCAGAAAGGCGCGGAAAACAAATTACGCGTTCTACGGAGCCACTGAAGGGACATGGTTAGCCCCTTGCTAACGGTAGCCTGTTACATTACAGTACAAAACATTTCACTTACCACATAAACAGAGTAAGGAGAGATGACAGATAGAATGATGGTGAATGATTTGGAGATCCTGAGCACCACTGACAAACATATAATCTTGTAAAATGTGTGGTAAGTACTGCCGAGTGCTGCTCCGTATGTGATCGCGAATCTCGAAAGTGAAAGTAAAAAACAAGCACGCGTTCATAAGCATAAGTGTAATTACCCAATGATATAATTGCGACAGAAGATATTGAAGTATATTTTTCCTCCCATCTCGTATCTATTCCCTTTAGGGATAACATTTTTTGAAATGGAAATGTCCTAGCATTATATTTGATTTATGCTAATCTATGGACTGTTATGTTAATAAGTGCCGTCATTCGGTTATGTTTATTATATTAATATGTTTCAGCACGTTACAATCATTATATGACTTGAGTTATGGTAGCCTATCTTCTGAATTAAACAGTTTATCAAACAGATTGAAAGCGTGAATCCCATCTCTCTCTGTTTATGGGTGATTGTGCGTGCTTGTGGGAGAGTGGTGCGATTTTCGAATAATAATAATCGAATAATACTCAGCGATTCTAATATTATTTTTGCTTGGAATGCCCATCCCTATTAACCATCATACTTGCATAGAAACATAGATAACTTGCTTATACTTACAACTGAAACAGATCTGGATCTTGAAGTGGCTTATGTATTCTAAACATTGCATAAACATCTGCTGAATGTTGTTTCATTCAAATGTTGTTACTGAGAACTTCTTACATCCGTATCACAAGGTGACGAATTCAGTTCATTCTAATGGTGTGTGCACACCAAAAGCGAAGCGAATATTCGCATCGTGTTACTCACTCTACATTACTCGTTATTTTGCATCATTCGTGCGAATAAAAACATTGTGCGTGCTCTCCTCCATTTTCTGATACAACTGGACGTGTCAATAAGCTATTCGCTGATTGGCTTGCGCGACAAAGCGTTATGCGAATTTATTCGCTGAAGTTGAAATTTTTGATTTCGATTGAGGCGAATATCACGCGTTCATAGCAAGTGTGTCACCCAATTCACATCATTCACGTCGGCCCGAACAAATTTGCGTCTATTCGTGTATTTGCATTGCCTTTGTATGTAATCTACTCACACAAACAATTAAATTCGCTTTTGGTCTGCACACATCATAACAGTCATTTAACGGAGACACCGTTTGTTCCCTTTAACACACTTTTGCTAAAGTAAAAGTGACTCCATATCCAGAAAAAACCTTCAAGAATAACACTTGTTGTCCAAACACGATGAACTGAATTTTTTTTGTCTGTTTCTGTGTAAGATGACTGACAGATCTCGTTGTTTCCGGTCGTGACACTGATGAACCGCTTCACATCCTCTACGGATCCACATGCAACTGTCTCCCGGATCCTTGTTTGAAATGGCCTCATTCTGTGTAAAACATGACTGACAGGCAATTACCTTTCTTAAAGCTGCGTTTCATTTTTTCTTTGCTGTCCTAGAGAACCTTTCCTTTTTCATAAGCTTACGGTGTCTACTGAAAACCAAGTTTCATCAGACAGCCAGCTTCACAAAGCTTCAGCTATCACACGTACGGGAGAGTGGGACTTTAAAAAACACTATGACGGTGAAAGTAGACCACAAAGTGACAGCCATCTCAGAGGGAACCGAGGGAACGCTGTGCACACACACATTTCTCATTCTAATTGCCACCCATTTATTTATAGGATGTGATTGCCTGAAAGAATGATGGGCTTGTTTTGCCCGTCTGCTGGTCCTGATCCCACATGAAAGTTAAGATGGGAATTAGGCAAGACGTATTAAGTAGGTAAATAGCCCAGAGAGATGGAGTAGAAGCATCATTTTGCCTGAATTTTATTAGACAAAGACTATGAACAAGGCTAGTTGAAAGCTATTGATTTAGCTCACAGAACTGAGTAAATTCTGCGTCTATGTGAGGTAATGTCAACCCTCCAGAGTTGTTTTCTGATTTCTTTGCTGTAGTCCAGCTGCCCCGAGGTCCCTAACTCATTCACTGGAGACAGGTGGACAGATACTGCTTGTCACAGCCAAAGATGATTGGTGACCTTCCAACTTTGACCATTGCGAAATCAATACGAGAATTTTTCACACATAATTTCACCTGCCACTCCTTCAAACTGATGCATGTCAAACTTATGACACCTAGAGAGGGATGCCCGCAGCTGAGATGAGAGAAAGCTGACAGAATCACAAATTTATAACGTAAAGGGATAGTTCAGACAAAAATAAATGCAATAGAGGCTTAGTTTCAACTGTTTTTGTCCATATCACTGACGTCAATGGGGTCCAAGATTTTCTTACTCAGTATTTGACTTGCTTTCCAGTACCAATATCTTAAATCAAGATACATTTACTCAGGACTCAAACTGAAGATATTAAGGTTTTTTTTTTCTTTCTGAAAAATGCATCACAATTAAGTGAGTTTATACTTAAAACAAGAAAATATATCTGCCAATGGGGTCAGAAAAATAATCCTAATTCAAAGGGGAAAAGCTTATTTTTCTTAACCTATTGAAATATATTTGTTCATGTTTTAGACACTTATGTACTCTTCATAACATTTTCAGAGAACAAGACTCTATATCTTACATCAGTTTGCTTCTTAAGTAAATGTATCTTGATTTAAGAATGTTTTAATATTTCACTGGAAAAACAAGAAAAAAAAAACTGAGTAAGAAAATAATTTTTGCAGTGTGTTTCAGTGATTTTCAGGGACTTATTTAATAAATTCGAACCATATGGCAAATAGCAAGTATGCAGAAGGTAACACTCCCATTAAATAACATTTTCTTCCTCTTTATTTTTAATATAAAACGACCAGCAGCAATCAAGGTCAACTTCACAACCAAATGATGTACATACACCAAACACTGATCCCAACTGATTACACCAATGTATAATGAAGCCACAATACTCAAAATAATATTTTTAAAGTCTAAAACTCCTTGCCACACTGCTGGAGTGCTGTGAACGGTTATATGGAGTTGTTATATGGTTGATAAGGTGTTCTTAGAGGGGTTTTTTTTATACTTTATATTTTATATATTTTTCATATTATATATATATTTTTTTTTCTTTTTTCTTTTTTCTTTTAATAGATATTTTTATATCTTTTTAATTTTTTTATTACTGTTATTGCTCAACTTGAAAACATGCAAACTTATCGCCATATACACTTGCACTGCAAATAATCATAATTTTAATAAGCATTTTGTGTCAGATTTTCCAGGAAAATATAAAAAAATCCTTGAAAAAGATACAATCTAGGAAAAAGTAATACAGTTTTCAATTTACAAAATAAAATTTAAGAAAACAGGTCTGATTCAGTTTTGCATTTCAAGTAAATGTATCTGGTTTCAAAGATGTTTAGATATTTGTTTTATTATATGCATTTATATACATATACATACTGTATATAACTCAAAAGCCTGATCACTTAGAGTCACATAGTACAATTTAATGATTTATTCAATGGGAAAAATTATGTGGGATACGTTTTTTTCCAATCTCTAACCCTAAGAGTAAAGTAAAAGAAAAATCGTAAGACTTAGTTTAGTTTAGAGCTTTATTAACCCCCTTGGGGCAATTCCACAGATCATTTATTATATCATTTTGAAAATGCCTATTGTGAGTGGAAGCAGAAACACGCTGTTTTTCTGGCCTGTCTTTAAATGCTGTTCCCCGCCCCCTTTTCTAGAATAGAGCTGCGCCATTACAGCTCGTACCTGCTAAAAACATCTATTTTGGTTCTGATTGTCATGTTTATCACGCTGAAATCATGCGTTGTAAACCATATGAGTTTAAACTTCTGATATAAGGTTTTCTGAGAGCACTCATCCGAAGCACACGGACAGAAAGCAGCTGTCACAGCATGTGAGTACTAAACTAAGTTCTCATTCACACACAAGTTTACGTTAAAAACAC
>NW_015646352.1:3028832-3063441 GCF_001515625.1 Sinocyclocheilus rhinocerous | reverse complement strand
TATATTTTTCATATTTTTCATATTATATATATATTTTTTTTTCTTTTTTCTTTTTTCTTTTAATAGATATTTTTTAATTTTTTTAATTTTTTTATTACTGTTATTGCTCAACTTGAAAACATGCAAACTTATCGCCATATACACTTGCACTGCAAATAATCATAATTTTAATAAGCATTTTGTGTCAGATTTTCCAGGAAAATATAAAAAAATCCTTGAAAAAGATACAATCTAGGAAAAAGTAATACAGTTTTCAATTTACAAAATAAAATTTAAGAAAACAGGTCTGATTCAGTTTTGCATTTCAAGTAAATGTATCTGGTTTCAAAGATGTTTAGATATTTGTTTTATTATATGCATTTATATACATATACATACTGTATATAACTCAAAAGCCTGATCACTTAGAGTCACATAGTACAATTTAATGATTTATTCAATGGGAAAAATTATGTGGGATACGTTTTTTTCCAATCTCTAACCCTAAGAGTAAAGTAAAAGAAAAATCGTAAGACTTAGTTTAGTTTAGAGCTTTATTAATCCCCTTGGGGCAATTAATTAGCGAGTGCCACAAATTATCCGGCATCTCTAGATGCCAACAGCTGTTATAATACAATGTTAAAATTCTGCATTATCAGAACTCAATTATCAGACTGTACATTCTGCATGGTTGGTTAAATGGAGAGCAGGCAAACAACGGCAAGAAGCAATAAATACAACAAACAAGGCCAAAACAAAAGCACTTAATTACCGAGATGTCGATTTAAAGGGCTCTTAGTTAAGGTATTATCCACTCTGTCCCCACAGCCTTCTAGGTTAAATGAATGCACGGTGCGGCAAGAGGAAACTGCTCCACTGCGGTCTGCTGACGGGCCGTGAAGAAGCACTTAGGGGCTTCTCAAATTCCACATTTAAAATGCAAACCATTTAAATGAACTGCAACAAGGTTAAACTGTAACTGCTCTAGTTACAGCATATGGGACTGGTTTGGATTTTGGCAGCTGTATTAGAGATGTGTTTGACATTATATAGAAATCGCATATTGGAAATCACACAAGGCTAGTTAGTCTAGCGATCCCCAAGGGGTGAAGCATACGTGACCTCTTGTTCGGAAGCAACAGAACGTGCTGTACAAAGGATGCCATGTGAAATTAGCCAAATGGTACGTCTGCAAATTATGTATGTCCTTTGCATGCCTATGCACAGCCGCACAGGTGTCTAATTGCTGACAAGAGGCTAGGTCCTTCAAATGTGTGCCAGCTAGCCCATTAGAGAGAGGGAAAGCACAGGTGTTTTTCCACAAGCACAGCTCATGCTTGGACCAGAACCTGTTCCCCCAACTGCGTTCACAAGGACTAGCCTGGGTCCATGCCATGATTACTTGACGACTTGGTTCCAGAAGCAGCTAGCATTGTGTGGGTAGCTCTCAGATGTTTCATGCTATGGTATTGCTTATAATTTTCCCGAGTATCAAACGTAATGGTGAGGAACCACTTTAGCTCCTCCTGTGCCTTGATAACTATGACATAAGAGACATAAGAGAAAAACAAGACGTACAAGTTGTAACCATAGTTAAGATGCATTACTTTTACTTAGATACTTTTTGAGTTATACTGTATGTAATGTATATTACTGTATAATACCTTGCTGTCTAGTTTTTCAGAAAGTTCTAGAGAAAGCTATTTAAAATGCAAAAATCCAAAATACCGAACCGAATACTTGAACCGTTGTACACAGAGTATGCATGCGCCTCGCAGAGCTAGAGAAGATGAGCATTTGTGGTTAAAAAGTGTATAATTTTTTTTTTTTAAGAAAATGACCGATCGTTTCGCTATATAAGGTGCGACTGATCAATTCTTTGCGACTGAAGAAAGGGAGACATGAACATCTTGGATGTCATGGGGGTGAGTAAATTATCAGGAAATTTTTATTCTGAAAGTGGAGTAATTCTTTTAAAAACTGCTGCTGTCATGTACTCTGTACTGTAGCATGCAAAATACATATTTAGTTGTGTGTGTTGTGTTCGCTCCGCGCAGCTTGTAGGTCTCCGTCTAACCGGCTAACAGCAATATCTATTCGCTCGCAACTGTCTAGAAATGTGTCGATGAATAGTGAATGTTTGTCGTTGTTATTACTTGTAGTTCTGATAAAGAATAGAGCAATACTTTGGTGTACAAACTGCAGTGCTTTATCAATACATTTCTGCATTGGGCTAACACATATACCATGGCTGTTTGGGTGTTTACCACCGAGCTGTGGGCTAAGTAATGGTGATGGGCGTTCCGTTATTGACATGCGCTGCACGCAGTAGACCAATCACAACAGACTGGGTCACCAGACCAATCACCACAGTTTAGCATGACGCAAAGGAGGGGTTTGGAAAAATGAATCGTAAAACGAATCGTTTGGGAGTCGTTGAGCAAAAAAGGAAAAAATAAATGCATATTATAAGACAATGAAAGTGTTTTTTGACCTTGCATGCATGTCAACCTGTTGTTGGGGACTCCCAAAACCAAAATATGAACCTTTCATTACCCATAATAGGGGCACTTTAAGAAGCAGAACCCAACCTCAGTTTTAAACCCAATTAGTAAACATCATGCACACTCGGTTGGAGTACTTTTACCCCAGAGATAGCTTAGCGTCTCATAAAGACTGGGAATGAATCCTTGTTCATTGACAACCTGCAGAGTCGAGCTTTAATGGGAAATCCAATAACGGAAAAGTCCATAATTCCTGGCCAGGTTTAAAAATACAGCAAAATAAGAGTTAACGTCCTCCGGCTGGCTGGGGGCCATTAAAGACAGAGCTGTGAACCGAAGGCGGAGCACAGGAAGTGGCTCTCAGTGGATTCATTTATCCTTATCCATCAACCCACAATTGCCACTTTTTTATCCCTCTATTTTTCCTGCCATCCATCCTTTTCTCCCCCGCCTCCTTTACTGTGCCTCTCCCAATCTTCACAAATGAATAATTAAGGAAGATGGCTTGTGATTACACAACAATTATTCCCAGCTACTTAAAAATTGAAAGATCCCCTCATGAAACATTAAGAAGCCAGAGTACTCATTTGAGGGGAGCCCCAGGGAGAGAACCATCCAGAGGCCCCATCCAATGAGGACACCGGCCCAGTGCGCAGGCCAGTCACAGGAGAACTCAACTCCAACCTGAGGGCATCTACACATGCTGATGAAAACACTGCAGCTAAAATATCCAGATGATGGCAGAAAGCAGGTTTATGAAGAGCGCTTTGTTAGGCAGAAGAAGAATTATTTTATTATTATTATTATTAATTTAATTAATCTTATTCTTTTATTTTGTTATTAGCATTAATCATAGTTTAATAATAATATAATAATAAATGATAATTATTATTAATTAATAATAATAATGATAATAATAATAATAAGGAAGAAGAAGAGGAATAACAACATTTAAAAAATATTTTAGAGACATATTATGCCCCTTTTTACAATATGTAATATTATTATTATCATTATTATTATGATTACTTAATTTAATTTAATTTTATTGTTATTTTATTATTTTGTTCTTAGCATAAATAAATAAATAAATTTCACATGTTTCACTGAATGAATCGGCATTTTTGAACAATTGAATGATTTGAATGCCACTCATGAAAACTGGTTGTGTTCTTGAATGAATCAGCCGGAGGGTCCATATAGCCGTATTTTAAATATGTTCTGATTGGCTGTCTTTTCATTACTTTATGGAATAGTTTGATTTCAGCAAGAAAACTTCACTTAACGCTGGAATTAACGTGTTAGACATTGTTTGTGACATCCCTCATGTTACTCTCTTGGTTTAGCTGTCAATGTTTTTGCCTGAGGTATGAGTTAAAATAAGATATACTTGTATTATCTGCTGAATACCATTAATTACTGTAGGAATCAACTCAAGTTTAACAAAACTTTCAAACCCTCATCCTCCCTCGCTTTCATTACCATTACATGATGAAACAGCATTAGCTCTAACTGAAGAAAGCTGTCTGAAAGTTTCCCCCCAAAAAAGCAAAGCACAGACCAATACAACATGCTGAAGTTCCTTTGAATGCAGCATAATTAGTTTCATCATACATTTCTGTTGAATTTCCCATGTGCCCCTCAACACTGGTCTGCTGTGAAGCAGCACCATGTACAAGAAACCGAACGGCCTGCAGAGAACTAGCATAAACATACCATCAAAGCAGCCGTTGAACTTCCTTATGAGGAAAGTTCCACCCATGTTTCTTCTTTAAACAACACTCAGACATTAGCCAAGCTAGAGATATTCACCAATTAACCTGCTGTCTTGAAAGCTGAGGACTGTGGATTCTTTTGGGTCGCTTCACGCCTGCCTGTTTGAAGCGTTCTAAAGCAGGGCTGAACAAAGCTTGCCATCAGATCTCTTTACATAAGAAGACACGTCTCTGGCCGAGGATCTACCATTTTAACGGTCACTGTCACAGGATTTCAAAACCTTCTGAGGCGTTTTCCTTGTCTATGTGGCACCAGACGTCAACAGAGACACTTTTTCTTTATAGTAGCATGTCACTGCGGTGCCAAGAAAACTTCATAACTCCTATGTCATAGTTGCAGCTCTATTTGTGGATTAAAAGTGAAAGGGATTGTGGGTAACATTTTAGATTGCAATGTCCAACACATTTTCTGTATGTATATTGAGGCAGTATCACACAAGCAAGAGTGCTGTTGTCCAAATGTGTTCATATTCAAGAAGACTCTGAGTGAAATATTGATTTGTACAGCACACAATAAGTCAATATTGAGTAACTTATGTTTTAAACACAATATTGTCTGTTACTTTGAAACTATTTAAAAAAAATAATATATAAAGCAGCACAAATAATCACAGTAATAGTGTATATATAATAATATTAATTCAATGACTCACTCAAAAAGACACTGGATGAATCAGTTGAGTGAATCATTGAAAAATGATTCGAGTCGCCAAAATTGTGCGAATAAAAAATAAACTGTTGTATATTATTTATACACACACACACACACACACACATATACATATACATATATATATATATATATGTATGTATATATAATATACACATATGTATATGTAAGAATACATACTACAGTGCACACTTCATAGTTATATAAACAGCAAGGAAAAACTGTTTTCTTATCTGCATGCTGAGAAAAAAAACATGCTTGATGCAAGCAAAATAAATAAATAAATAAATAAAAACCCAACCACAAATTATGACAAACAGAATATCAAATGCAGCAGCCACACTACTTACCCCATAAGTGAACTCAAGTGCCTCATTATCCGCTACATTTTAGCATAGCAAAAAAAGTGCTGAATTTCCAAGACCATTCATCTGTCCAAGCTACCTGTTCCTGACTCAGCTCCACCTTTACATATAGCGCCAAGCAACACTGATCGCCTAAGTACAAGTGGATATACAGCTGTTTAGCGCTATAAGACAGTACTTAAACATTCACTTTTCTGCAAGGGAACCCATAATTATGTATATCTTTAAGCATCCAATTAAAATGCTAATGAACATTTGCTGAAGACTGCTTTCCTTAGGGGAGCGAGCAGAACAGCCTGTTTTATGCCCATATATTTGGGTGAAAGTCTTTAAACGCATGGCCATTCGAAGCCTAGCGACACAGCGCAAATCTGCATCCCGCCTTTGGCCTTACTTTTTTAAAGCATAATTCTTCGAGCTGAACTAAATTAGTTTGGAATGAAAATCAATGCAGTGCTTTAGAAAGTTCAACTAAATTAACAGTGCTGGGGAAGCTATTTTGAAAGTGTATCTAAAAGCTAATCATCATTTAGACAAAATACATTCAAGCTAATGCTTTTAAAAAGTAGTTAACTATTCAACGAAAAAAGGTAGCAAACTGCTAATAAATAGCTACTTATGTAGAACACCTTAATTTCCAAAAACCAAGTTCAAAATATAGTACATACTGTAGTACAAGGACTTGAATGAGTAACTCATTTGTGAATCTCTTCATTTACATAGACTGTCTGATTAAACAGATTTACTAGAATTAAACTGATTTTTAAATATTACATATGAGAGAGAGAGAGGACCATTTAGAACAAAATTTTAAAGAATAAATAAAACATTCCAACACTACATTTGAGAGAGAGAGAACCATTTAGAACAAACCAATTCACTAGAATGAATCAAATATTCCAACGCTACATATGAAAGAGGACCATTTAGAACAAACCAGTTCACTAGAATGAATCAAATATTTTAACAATACATATGAGAAAGAACCATTTAGAACAAACTGATTCACTAGAATGAATCTAACATTCCAGCACTACATATTAGAGACACGATCATTTAGGATGAACCAGTTCATTAGAATGAATGAATCTTTCCAGTGCTACAAATGAGAAAGAGGACATTTAGGATGAACCGATTCACTAGAATGAATCAAAATTTATTGAGCTACATATAAGACAGAAGAGGCCGGAGCCCTGCAGAGTTTCGATTCAACCCTAATTAAACACATGATCCAACTAATCAAGTCCGTCAGGCTTATTTGAAAATGTGTGTTGGAGCAGGGTTGGAACAAAACTCTGCAGAGCTCTGGGCCCTCCAAGAATTGAATCAGAACAAACTGATTCACTATAATGATTCAGACTTCCCAGCGCTACAAATGAAAGCGCTTCATACTGTACATTTTAGAACAATTTAGTAGTAACAAATTGCACTGGTAAACTAATAGTGAACAGTCTTGGAAAATGTACTAAGTTAACCAACTCACAAGTTTTCTAACTGCTGATGCAATTCCCTCGTCTTTGAATTCCTCATGGGAACAAAAAAATAAAAACACTCCCTATTCGGCATCAGTCAGTGCTCCAAATCTGAAAGAGATTTTTGTTATATGGATGTACTAAGATATAACGAGCAGTCAAGCCCTGCGAAAGCAGTGCCAACACATTCCCAGGACGACCCTGGCAGAAGCTCAGATGGAGTAGCTCGCCCATGGAGTCCCAGAAGCCTCCTCAGTCTGCCTTCTTTTCATTGAGGCCCTGTCTTTGATACTGTGGCGATTACGAAGGCTCTGCCCCTTCATCGCTCTGTTCTATTTCTAGGACGGTGACAGTGAAGGGGAGCCAGATTCTCCAGGGTTCTTCTCATCTATCTTTAACTGCCATACAGTAAATAAATAAAAGGGTCTGAGGGGCTCCTGTTTTGTTTCAGAGCAAGGAAACGATGGCAGATGGGAACGAGGCCTGCGGGCGATGGAAAACGGTGCCATGCTCTCCTCTTAAGCCCTGCACATGGAGATAGATAGATCTGAGAAGGAGCTGATCTGAATGCAGCATTTTCTTGTTTCGTACAAATACATCTGGCTTTAAGGAGCTTTTTGCTATGATGTATACAGCAGGACATGTCTAGTTTAATGCATAGCTTCTTGGCAGCATGCTACCAATGTTGGTGAGCTGACCGATATGTAACTGGGTAGATAAATCACTCCAGTTTTGCATTTTATTGAATAAAACATTTTATTTAAGATTTGTCTAGATTTTTCTACGTGGTTTATAAATTTGTCTGGCCAGTTTGACATATTCATTGCTTTCAAAATAAGACATACAGGCATGTCAGTCTTCAATAGGCTGTTAAATATACAATCGATGGCCATTTAATTGCATTTAAATGTCTGCCAAAACAATATAAATGCCTTATATAAGATATTAATCCTGGTTATTGATCAGTGCTCTTCTTTTTTAATTTTGTAATTTAAAGTCCTGGCATAAACATAACACAATCTTATATAATTGCCTAGAACACACACAAAATTGTATGGATGTTTATGTGTTAATAAATAAATGTAAAAACTCACAAAATCCCTGAGATGGAATTGTATTCAGTGGTGCAATAGACTTACATCAGCACTCTGAGCTGTGCCACTCCTCCCCCCTCTGGTTCAGGCTTCCATGGCTAAGAGCCAGTCAGGAGTGATATACTTTGTTTCACTGGTGTGTACTAATCGCCCTTCAGCGCTACATAGGTAATGGTGCACAGAGGAAAGAAAAAATCCTTGTGACAGACGTTTAGGATGGTGGATGTGGCAAAAAGAGAAGAGAGTGCACCCAGCATCAAGAGGCTGAAGGGAAAGTGGGAGGGTGATGGGGGCCGGGATAGACTGAAGACGACCGAAGCAGACAAGGTGGAGGTGCTGGGGTCTGAAAGCGGTTGGTTAGTCACAGAGGGGACTGGAGAGAGTCGTGGTGTGAGTGTCAGAGTTTAATACGCTGCCTGTCAGGCCCCGCTCCTGCTCTGGCAGCTCCAGTTCACCGACTGACACGTGGAGCCCGGTTCTCAGAGCGCAGGTGTCTGCTCTCACGCGGCGAGGGTCATGGGAGGTAAAGGTAGACACCACAGAAAAATGGACAGTGACAAATGACAGTGCAGCTCAGGCCATCACTGGCAACTCCAATCAACTGTGGAGAGAGTGAGAACCGACTGCAAGCGGGCAGAGAGGCAGGTAGAGATGGTGGTGGATTGAAAGCGTGTTATTGATCGTGATTTTAAGTAGTCTGACACGATTAGTCACATGAAACACTTATCAAAGGCAACATGTAAAGTCAAAACAAGAAACCACTGATATAAAATAGAGTAACTATTGGCACCCAGGTGTAGACACCACAGGCCACATAGCCCATTTGTTGAGTTTATAGCGTTTTGTAAAATAGAGATTGTTTCAAAGCAGCTGCAGAGTATTAAACAGGAAAGCAACAGAATTTTAATTTGAAAAAAATTAAAATAAAAATGAAGCAAATACAAATTCTGCTATAAAGCAGCACTATTACAGTGCTGCTTTCTGTAAATGTGTACCTCAATATTCCAATGGAGCAAAATCAATTCTGAATAACTTATGAATTACTTAACTTGTGACAAAATGCAAATTTGATTTTACAAGGTGCTGGACCATTTTCCAAACTAATATACCACTACATTGTATTATACATATTTTTGACATTTTATTTTCACAAAAGTTATTGGAAACATTAAAGTAGACACTTTACTTCCATTTAATATGCTTTCTACACTCTCAGAAAACAAGGTACGAAAGCTGTCACTGGGGCAGTACCTTTTCAAAAGGTACGCTTTTGTACTAATATGTACACTTTAGGTTCTAATATGTACCTTTAAGGTATGGACCCTTTAGGTCCAAAGGTGTACCTTTTGAAAAGGTGCTGCCCCAGTGACAGCTTTCATACCTTTATTTTTAGACCTTTATTATTACAGTGTATGTATATCAGATCACTTTTGTAAATTTAATTGGATGCAGACGCCAACAGTATGACATATGCCTTTATTCAAAAGAAAAGCCAAGAATATCACACTCAGTGCTCTGGAAAGATGGAAAACCTTGCATTTGCTTTATAATTACACAATGCTAATGTCATTACATTGTTCTGGTTCAAATTAAGCATCACCTAAAGCTTCCTGGGCAAAGAATGAGATTTTATTTAGATACAAGGCCACTGCTAAGAGGGGGAAAAAAATAATTTTATTCCATTCGCCCTTTGGGCAGGGAATCTATAGTTGAAGGACGACAAGGAGTGGATGCTTAATAGAATCATTTGTTCTCTTGTCTTGTTCTTTTTGTTTTAAAAGCCCCTTTTTCCTCCCTTCTTCTTCCGATGTTATCACCAGATGAATCTCTGCATTCCCTAAAGGGAAGGTGCTGAACTCTGAAATGGCACAGCCAGTTGGAATCGTTACATCAGATAAAAATGGACGCACGTAAAATATGAATGTGGTTCCAAGCCCACCAAGAATCAAAAGGGGAGGGGAGGGGAGGGGAAGGGAAGGGAAGGGAAGGGAAGTACAAAAAAAGAAAAAGAAATAAGAAAGAAAGAAAGAAAGAGAAAGAAAGAGAAAAAGAAAGAAAGAAAGAAAGAAAGAAAGAAAGAATATGGCATAGGAAGGAAGAAAATAATGTAGGAGGGAAGGGACACTGAAAGTACAGTAGGAAGAAACAGAAAAAGCTGCAAAGGGGAAGAGTAAAAAGAAAGCAAGGTAGTTGGAAGAAAACACAAGTAGGAAGAACAAACAAAGAACCTAAAGAAAGACATTTGTTTGACGGTGCGACAAGAAAATGGGCCCAGCTACAAAGGCAGAAACATAAAGAAATGCTTTATATGGCAGATTTCACAGTAAAGCAAACTCAGCACTACACCTGGTGAGGTCAGAATCAAATCACTTCTGTGAAGCAGCAAGACCAGAACTGAGGAAAGCTGATGTTTGTGTGTGTGTGTGTTGGGAGAGATTGGGTGCCTGTAGCCACTGCAGTTCAGCCATCTACAATCGATCACCGATTACCACCCTTGTCAATGAGAACAAATGAGGTCGCACACTGGTCCTCTTCCTCATCTCCTCTTCATTATGCTTTTCAAAAAGATCGGTAATTATAACACGAACACAAATAAATCAAGCATACTGCATGTTAGAAGTAAAAACGCAGGATAAACAATCTCCAACTGGTATCACACTAACTTAAGTTTAATCAGGGTTCTGCTAGCGCACAATCTCTCATTAGATACACTGGAGCAGTATAGATGAGGAAAATGAAACTAGGAGGTCTACAGCACCATTTGTCATTTGTGCTCATGGGTCAATCCCTGAAAGAACTAAAGCTTGAGATGAAGCAATTTGGCATGTTTTGTATCACAGTGCTGCTAGCATAAATGCTAACATATTTTAAAAGGGACCAAACAACTGCCTGGAGAAATTATTGGAGCCGTTTCTCACCAAATGTAGCACAGAGTCTTGGCCAAGCAGGACTGTCATCCTCATCATAAGAGGCTCATGTTTATTTAAAAATAAATAAATAAATATATACTTATTCTTATTATAAATACATAAAACACTTCAAAATTATGAATCTTTAAGCAGATTTCATTAAATAATTACAATAATAAAAATTGTTAACAATTATTAATTACATATATTACATATAATATAATTCCATATAAATGTACTGAAATAACCACAACAACAGCAATAATACTCTTATTAGTACTGCTACTACTACTAATAATAATAATAATAATAATCTGTGATAAGTAATTAATAAAATAAAAAATTGTGATAAGTAAATAATAAAAATAAATAAACAAAATAATAAAACACTAATTTGTTCAAATAAGAACAATCACAGCAATAATAATAACAACAATAATAATATTATTATTATTATTAATAATAATTATTATTGTTATTATTATTATTATTATTATTATCTTAAATATATAATTGCAAAATCAATAAATATATAAACGTTTAATAAAAATAATAATGAAACAATGTTATAAATATATAAACGGATTCATTAAAATAATAAAACAAGTTAATGTTTAATACTACTTCAGATACATCTGTATTTAATAGTTTTTTCTTTCATTCTCTGTCGCAGCATAATAACTCTCACCACCATTATTTCTACTCAACAATTAAGCATCTCAGGGATGAACTTCCAAATCATTCATTACACCAGATAATAATCCATGGCTCATGAATCCATGCCTTAGACTTGTAAAAGAGATCTCTGATGGGGTTGAGTTAATCATTCTTTATACAAAGCGGAGTGGCATCCATTTCAAACACACTTTTAATTGACTGAGACACCACGGAAGTCTTTGAGGGAAAAAACTTCACCAAAGGGTAAAAAAAGCAACAAAAATCAAGCAGATATACATAAATCACAGGAAGTGTGATATGCTATTGATGTTTTTGGATCAATTAGTCTTTAATTAGCAATATGCTTTGAGTCAAATTAAATAGACTGCCACAAGTAACCTGAAGCAAAGCATTTGAGCTCCATCTCCACAGAAATTAAGTTTGGAAGTGGAAAACTACAGCTGTCTATTTTATTGAACCAGAAGGATGAATGCAGGCACTGGAGCTACAGATCTCTCATATACACACATATATACTTTACACACATATTCTTTCTCAAATGTAAGGACTTCTATGAGAGAGAGAGAAAAAGCTTTTTCCATTTGTGTGAGAGCCCTGCTGTCAGATTTAAGATGGTAATAATGGGATCTCACTGCGAGCCCTCAGAGAAAGTTTAACGCAAGATGTGGGCTGGAATAAGAATCAGGAGACAGGGAGCTTTAAACACCCTGCGGTCCTGCTATAGAGAGCCAGCGAAGCCAGGTAGCACTTGCAGGTGAACAAAGACTGGACTAATATCTCTCCAGATATCTTTCCTTCGGTCTCCACGAGGAAGCATTTGAGGACACAACATAGAAAGTCATGTACTGTACCTCCAATAACATCCAAAATGAAGACAAAAAGTGCTATCTAACCGAACAGCTTCATTTTGACAAGTACTTCAGAAAATTTTTTTTTTTTTTTTGAAGGACTTTGTGCGTTCACTGGCTGAATCTTTTTCTTTCACCACAGAAGTAGATTAAGATTATTTACGCCTCAGTTCATATGAACAACTCTCATTCATTGCATTGGATGAGAACCAAAAGAATAATGTAAAGTCTCAATACCAGAGAACAAACAGCTTTTTCCACCGCTCTCAGCCGAGACAGTCCGACAGAAAGGGCTACTGTCTGATTTTGAATAAAGGAATAATAAAATCGCTGAATAGGGTGACAGTAGGACACATTTTATCCCCAGGCACTTACGGCTTTGAGGTCAGACTTGAGGGCCAAAGTAGGCACAAGTCCAAGAAATGAAGTCTTATAATATAGCAGCATTTAGCAGAATGAGGGAGTTGCGAAAATCTAAATTCATAAATATATATATTTTTTAAAACAGTAATCGAATATTAATTAGTATCATGTTAATTTTTTATTATTAAAAAACTTTTTAGAATATACAGAAGTAAACATAAAATATATTTGTAAAAAAATATATAATTGTAATTTATTGTAAATATATATTAAAAATATATATTTATTTTTTTAACTGGCAATGATATATTTTAATATGAAAATTATTTATATTTAAAAAGAGCCAAAAGTGAAAATAAAACATGTACTTTGTATTTTCTCATGAATTATTATGTGAATTAATCTCTCAATATGAAACGTATTGATTTCATACAATAAATAACTAAAAGTAAAATTGTAATTATATAAAATACAGTGGAGATCAAAATTAGAGAACAACCTATAATTTCCTCAATTTCAAGGTCACTGCTTAGTCCTATTTGAAGTTATCCTAACAGGAGTAGAAGGGCCATTTTTTAAGCATATTTCTTTAATTAATTGTATTCTGAAGCACAGAATAAAAAAAACAAAACTTAAATGAGATATTTGAAAAAAGAACTCTGATCAAAATTAGAGAACACTTACAAATACCTCCAAGTTATTGGTGTTAATCTGGCACATGGTGCTAATTTCCTTAATTATCTGACAAACCCTATTTGACTGGTAGCATTCCTCAAATTTTCACTGGGATTGCAAGATGGGGGGCCTCTCTAAGGTGACTGAAACCCTCCGACAGCAGGTTGTCCAGATGAAGGCCAAAGGGATGACCCTTTCAGCCATTGCAAGAGAAGTCTGTCTTTCTAAATCTGTAATTTCTCAAATATTGCTGGTTTACAATGACACTAATTAATTGAAGCCCCCCCTAAAAGGCTGGTCGTCCACGTTAAGACAACTGCATGAGAGGACAGGATAATGCAGAGACTCTCAATGGGGAATCGGTTCAACAGTGCAGCTGGAATTGCTTGCCAGTTCAGCGATGAGCAGGGTAAGGATCTGTCTCGGCACATTTAAGAGAAGTCAGATTGAAAGCGCACTCTGCAGTGACGAAGCCTCTCATCAGCAGAAATAATCAAAAGGCTAAGCTCACAATTGCTGAGGAACAGGTTGTGGAGAGAGGAGAACTGGTCCAAAGTTCACTTTAGTGATGCAAGTTAAATTTTTTTGGGTCTGATGGGAAACATTTTGTTCGGCCAAACTGAGGAAAGACTGAAGCCCAAGTGCAGAGCCCTGATCTAAACCCGATTGAAAATCTCTGGAAAATCCTTGGCGACAAAGTTATGGCTAAGAAACCCACTACAGTTGTGAAACTGTGGAAGAGAGTGGAAGAAGAGCGGACCAAGATCATACCAGCGCAGTGTGAGAAACCAGTGATGTCCTGCGGCCGCAGATGTACTGAAGTCATTCAAAGCAAGGACCTCTACACTTCCTACTAATTTCTGAGAGCTGTAACCCTCCAAATTTTTTGTTGTAATCTTTGTCAATGAAAGTGGCATTGTGCCAAGGCAAGACACAGTCAGCCAACATGGCACGCATTCATTTAGAGCTCTGTCTGCACCGTACAAGGGGCTTATGGGTACTCTGACACCGTTACCACTAGACAGAGCCACTGATTACATTCCCAGTTGATGCTGAATGAAAAATACAACATGGCAAGAGGCTCCAGGGACCGAAAGCATCACATTAATTATCCCTTTGATACATGAGCATTAGTGTTGGTTGTAGTGTAATTGGTGTTGCACGGTTCCACACGGGCCTACATGTCACACGTAATGTTCATTACTAAGCCATTAAATGACATCCGGATGACTCATATTCATAATGACTGAGGTGTCAAGGGGGAAAATTTGAAATTTCTGGTTTTCATGTCAGAGCTGGGATGCAAAACAGGGTTGTTTCTCACTGCTACGGCTAAAAAAGCAGCCAAAATGCATCATGGTTAGCCAAACCGACTGCGCTTTGGAGGATTCTGAGAGGAGAGGGGAAAACAACAACCCTGCCAAACCCATCGGAGAATCAGGAAAGCATGACTGAGCCTTGCATCCCGCCATCCCAGCACGTAACCAAGGAGACGGCTATCTACAGTGTCCGCAAACTGCTCGCCAGCAAAGGATAGGCTTTGGACTTCAGACAAACCCAAGGGTCCATTCAGCATAGTGACATACAAATCCTATTTAGAGACCAAAAGCGTGGCTGAAACTCCATCAGGCTCATCATTCCTTGAAATCACCCATTATGACTCAGTTTAATGAACGATTAAAGATGTACATACATGTCTGAACTCCCAAAGAAACATTTGGTCAGTCCAACCTGATTTTGCCTCGCTGAATACTTTAAAATTAAAAATATCCAAAAACCAAGAAGCTCAACTTTGATTGATTCAGAGCAAATTCTTAAAATAGAAAAAATGTGTATAGCGTTTTAGCATTTCCCTTCTTCCTACAAACAACAGTTTCTGGTATTAAAAATGAGTCAGTTGATGTCACACTTCACTAATAATGCCAAGTTTCCGCTGAATAGTTTACACTGGCTTACCTTTCATGCCAAACTTTGAGCGTCTGCCATATTTGTTGATTAGCACAAACATAATGACAAGGAGAACGCAGGCGAAGCCAGCCAAGCCAACCGCAATCGACACCTAGAGAAGCAGAAAACACAACATTTCATTTATTTGACGAACCAAAATATGAGATGAGAGCCAGACTTATGACAACCTAAATCGGGTTAGCACTTAGCTTAGCTCTAGCAGGTTAGCAGTAATATAGGATTACTGTATTTTTGGAACTGAATATTAGCATACTGCTTACTGCACAGTATAAACAGTTTACTGCTAATTAAAAGAAAAATCCTACATTGTTGTCACGTTGTCTCATTACACTGCACGTTTAATTCACATGGTAAATGTTTAGCTATTTTAACTTATTATTCAAAGCCTGTGCAAAAAAAAAATGGCTTAACTAGCAGCAAATGGGTCAAATAATAGGTTTCATTAACAAATTTGTGACGAAAGGCTGTAAAGAAGAAGGTTGAGCGTTTATGAAGAAGGTTTAGGCGTGTTTTACGCAAATGGATAACCTCATTTATTAGAATACTCCAGATTAGAACGAGGTCAAGAATAAATTCATGTGGCAAGGTATTTGTTGCAGAAATGTTTCGTGAGAAGTTCTCCTGCGCGGACAAATATGAAATAATCCTAGCAATTATTACTGAATGAAATGCACTGAGTCTAGTAAGAAGTTGATTCCATTCTCATTAATCACACTGGAATGAAAGGTCAAGTCAAGCGCATTGCATCGTGGGAAATCGTATGCTCGGTTGCACATTTTGGCAAATATAGTAGGTCATCTGGGTATTCTACATGTACGCATAGAGAAAAATTTGCATTCTGTTTATATTCTACACACTGCAGAAACAGTAGCATGCTAGCATGCTATAACTTTAGCTTATTTGTTATTATAATAAGTTATAATCTAAAATGATTTTGACAATCTTTTTACGAGGGAACTACAGTACAGGAATGACATAACTACACAGTAGCAACTTAAAATGTGTAAAATAAATATTTCTATCTAATCTCTTGTGTCTCGCACAGGAGGAAAAATGCAATTTTATAGCAAACCTAAAAAGCGTGTTTTGACTTGTTTATGTGATTTGTATTGATGTTGATGCTGTAATCATGAGAGGTTTATGTAATTGGAGTCATAAGTTGTATATGGCAGCGGTAGCTTTGATAAATTGCATGAAAAGAGAAGGGCAAAGCAAATCAAAGAAAAAAAAAAAGATTATAATAATAATTCAGGTTAGGTGTTGTGAGAGATACGGCCAAGATGGGAAATACAAAGCATACAACTTAATATAATGTCTAAATGCTCCAGATAAACACAAAATAAAGACAATAAACAATAAATCAATGCAGTCAAAGTGCTGGAATAAAGCTATCGGAAGCAAAAAGCTTTTCCCCGTAATTAGGACCTCTAAACAATCGAGGGCCACGCTCACTCTTTGTGCCGGTGCCCGAGTCGCTATTAAAACATTCAGATGAGAATATAATCTCCATCCAGTCAATTATAGCACAAAGATGAACAAAAGTACTTTTTTAAGCAGCTGTAAAACATAAAAGCCACAAGGGAACCGACAGATAAGAGGTAGACTGTGAGGGAAAAAACTGAACAAAAAGAAAATGGTTTAGAATAGTTTGTTTTCAACACCTCTGCCGTGTGTTCCTGGGAACAAGATGTTCAAGTAACCTCATTATACTTCATATGGGTGCTTTCGATCTCAGGAGACAAAAACAACACTCACGCCAAAAGTGTCCTCTTCAGGCCGATGTGTCATGGTTGGAACAGCTGTCGGAGTCGGACTCACTAGAAAACAAACAAGAGTGTAGTTGTGTTCAGAAAAAGAAAGAAAGAGAAAAAAAGGAAAATATATTTTTTAACCTTTTGAAGATAAAATAATACCACATGGACATACTGTACATTACTGTGACCCCAAAATGGGTAAATGACTTATGTTTTCACCTTGTGCTTTGATTAGTTTAATGCGTACTTGCTGAAGTATTAATTTCTTTTGGGAGGTAAAAAAAAAAATGTATTAACACCAGAGATTTGAATGGTATAGTGTTTATATACAATTAATACAATTATAATTATTTGATAAAAATGTAATACAATTAATTTAATACAAAAATGTAAAATTGCATGTCTAATGTTATACTAAAAATAATAATAAAAATCTTTAAAAAAAACTTACATTTGCTATATTCAAAATCTTGAAACTGTTTACTTCTAGCTTTGAATGAATGAATGAATGAATAAATGTTTTTATATTTTTTTTACTTTTGGGGGGGAAAGTAAAACCACAAAATCTTGAAAATGTTTATTTCCAGCTGTGAAATCAATAAATAACTCAATCAATCGATAAATAAAGAAATGTATTTATTTTTTTTAGAAAAGAATATAAATGCAAAATATAGATATACTTTAAATCACCATTCCAATTAACATTTGACAACCAAAAATGTACAAATTCTGTTTATCTTTATTTTGAAAGGTATATGTACAGTATATGCATGATAATGTTTTATCATTTAAAATGACTTAAAATATATTTGTAGCTTACATACATATTGGAACCACTGTATAAGCAGCATAGATTTGATTTCCCCTCCATGTCATTTTCAATTAATTTTCACTACTAACTACGAATCTACAGACTTGTTAATAAAACAGGCCATAACTTAATTGGTTTCGTCAAACCAGCCTTTAAAAGGCGATGGATGTTTTGTGTTTACTCAGAGTAACTGTTTTAAGACACAAATGTCCAATTCTGCTACTGGAAGGCCACTCTCCTGCAGAATTTATCTCCAACATGCCAGCCTGGAAGTTTCCAGTATCCAAAGACCTTGATTTTCTGGTTCAGGTGTGTTTAATCAGAATTTAATCTCTTTCCAGTCAATTATAGCACAAAGATGAACAAAAGTACTTTTTTAAGCAGCTGTAAAACATAAAAGCCACAAGGGAACCGACAGATAAGAGGTAGACTGTGAGGGAAAAAACTGAACAAAAAGAAAATGGTTTAGAATAGTTTGTTTTCAACACCTCTGCCGTGTGTTCCTGGGAACAAGATGTTCAAGTAACCTCATTATACTTCATATGGGTGCTTTCGATCTCAGGAGACAAAAACAACACTCACGCCAAAAGTGTCCTCTTCAGGCCGATGTGTCATGGTTGGAACAGCTGTCGGAGTCGGACTCACTAGAAAACAAACAAGAGTGTAGTTGTGTTCAGAAAAAGAAAGAAAGAGAAAAAAAGGAAAATATATTTTTTAACCTTTTGAAGATAAAATAATACCACATGGACATACTGTACATTACTGTGACCCCAAAATGGGTAAATGACTTATGTTTTCACCTTGTGCTTTGATTAGTTTAATGCGTACTTGCTGAAGTATTAATTTCTTTTGGGAGGTAAAAAAAAAAATGTATTAACACCAGAGATTTGAATGGTATAGTGTTTATATACAATTAATACAATTATAATTATTTGATAAAAATGTAATACAATTAATTTAATACAAAAATGTAAAATTGCATGTCTAATGTTATACTAAAAATAATAATAAAAATCTTTAAAAAAAACTTACATTTGCTATATTCAAAATCTTGAAACTGTTTACTTCTAGCTTTGAATGAATGAATGAATGAATAAATGTTTTTATATTTTTTTTACTTTTGGGGGGGAAAGTAAAACCACAAAATCTTGAAAATGTTTATTTCCAGCTGTGAAATCAATAAATAACTCAATCAATCGATAAATAAAGAAATGTATTTATTTTTTTTAGAAAAGAATATAAATGCAAAATATAGATATACTTTAAATCACCATTCCAATTAACATTTGACAACCAAAAATGTACAAATTCTGTTTATCTTTATTTTGAAAGGTATATGTACAGTATATGCATGATAATGTTTTATCATTTAAAATGACTTAAAATATATTTGTAGCTTACATACATATTGGAGCCACTGTATAAGCAGCATAGATTTGATTTCCCCTCCATGTCATTTTCAATTAATTTTCACTACTAACTACGAATCTACAGACTTGTTAATAAAACAGGCCATAACTTAATTGGTTTCGTCAAACCAGCCTTTAAAAGGCGATGGATGTTTTGTGTTTACTCAGAGTAACTGTTTTAAGACACAAATGTCCAATTCTGCTACTGGAAGGCCACTCTCCTGCAGAATTTATCTCCAACATGCCAGCCTGGAAGTTTCCAGTATCCAAAGACCTTGATTTTCTGGTTCAGGTGTGTTTAATCAGGGCTGGAGCTAAACTCTGCTGGAAGGTGGCCCTCCAGGAGCAGGACTACACAACGCTGGTTTTAAGAGAACTGTTGGGGATTATTCACTAAATATGTCTTGGGGCAAATACTGTTTGATTAGACTGTTGCAAGGTTACTGCCATTTCGACAGTGAGTCCGATCGTAGATTAAGCCGCCGCTATTATTCATATAGTATCGAACCAAACCCTTAGGCTGTTCTTATTTTTCTGTTTTTTACCTCGATGGAGGGCCTGTGTGTATGGCCTGATACTCCACACTACAGTCATCTAACTTCATCCAGAGCTCTGACAGTATCAGTCTGTCATTTGCACAGTTTCTGTGCCTCAACTTGATAAAATATGGTAAATTAAGGTGATATCAGTGTAAGAAACTTTCTCGTGAAGGTCAGTAATTGTCCCTCGGACAGTTTCTTGTGGAAAAGGATCTGATTTTTCTCCCATACTGACAGATATCGGTCACTTTATGCCAAAAATACAAAACAGGTCTAATAACAGCATGCCCAAATATGGCGGCCGGCCATCTGAGAATAAGGCCAAGGTAATTGTTTGGAGGATAGTTGTTTGTTCAGTGCATAGACCAAATTATTTGTTTCTAAATCATTCTTTGTTTTATGATAAACAAACCTAACGAATAAGTTACAAAAATACATGCAGTAAACAATTAAAGGGAGGGAGAAACTCACCATAATCTGGGTAGTCTGAGAAAAGAGGGGAAAAAACACACAGTGGTATATAATTACCAGATATGAATATGTCGAGATCAGCTCTAAGGACTCATGAAAACACATTTTTAAAATGTTATTATACTATGATCAGCATTTACCCTTCAGTGCATTTCTTGTGCAATTATGGTAATGTTCAAATATTTGGTACAAGTCATTTGGTACAAATATTTGCAACAATAATTGCAATATTTAACATGCAATTAAACATTATATTGACATAATTATAATGTTCCTGTGGCTCAGTGGTAGAGCATTGCGTTAGAATTACGCCCATTTAATTGCAGTAATTAGTCCAGTTAATGAGGAACTTGGCTAAAGCAGTGTGTGATCCAGACATAGCTGCTGTTTGTGAGGTTGTTTAGGTGTTGTGCTGTTAACATTTGATTTGATTTGACAGGGTGACGAAGCCGCGGTTGGACTTTAGAGCTCTTCTGTCGCTACGGGAGATGCATCTCTGATCTGCCATGCCAACAGAGCTGTCCCCCTCATCCGAAACAGAGATGAAAAACCTGTGTTTTAGAGGAGAACAGTGAGCTCAGTACAAACACATCCACACTATTTAACCAAAAATTAATTTGCAAACAGGCTGTCAATGCTTGGTGTTATACGACAAAACATTATACATGAAAGATACAATCTCTCTTCCATGGTGAGTTTTGGACATGATTTTTAAGCAATTGGGACCCTGCAGAATTTTTGGAAATTTAGATTTTTTTCCATGTTATTATAGTGTTTGTTATTATTATTATTATTAAATCCATTTCATCATTTCATATAAAAAAGTATATATATATATATATATACCTTTGAAGGTTTTTTTTTTTTTAAGAATTATGCTACATATATACTATAAATAAATAGCATAATCTCAGTTTTTTTTTTGTGTCTGTGTGCAGTATAACTTTACTTATAAATACCTATTTATTTACCTATACCTCTCTTTACTTATACCTACCTATTTAAAGGGGTCGCACTGTAAGTCGCTTTAAGCGTCTGCTAAATGCATAAATTATTATTATAATTATTAAATTATTATTATTATTAATTATTAATTATTAAATTATGTGGAAACAGACATGAGGGTATCATATGAGCTGCATGTATACATGTTCATGTTTAGAGTGCTTATGCAGACAATAACAGTGCCGTGAGGTCAAAATTTTGGGTTTCTGAATGAAATCCCTTATGCTCACCAAGACTGCATTTTTTCATCATAAATACTGTAAAAACTGTATTCTGTATATATACACACACAGATGTTGGGATTGGTCGTTTACGGGGGACTCTCCACAGGCGTAATGGTTTTTATACTGTACAAACTGTATTTTCTATCGCCCTACACCAACCCTACACCTAAACCTACCCCTCACAGGAAATTTTGTGCATTTTAAAATTTTCAAAAAAACACCATTTAGCATGTTTTTAAAGCCTTCTGAATTACGGGGACACAGGTAGTGTCCTCATAAACCAACTTCATATTGTAATACCTGTGTCATACCCATGTCGTTATACAAATTTGTGTCCTCATAAACCCCCCAAACCAGTGCGCGCACACACACACACACACACACACGTGTTCTGAAAACATTTTTTTTTTAAACTGATGCATTTTTTCCCAAGATTCTTACTGAACAGAAGAACAGCATTATTTGAAATTCAGATTTTCTGTAATACACCAAATACACAAAATAATGATCTTTAAAAAAGCATCATATGACCCCTTTAAAGCACAGACTAAACCTAAGTTTTCCAGTTTGACAGTGCACACAATCACACACGTATGCCCGCTATAGCATCACCCCAAGAAATGCAAACTTTCCAATTAAGGGTTTGTATCTATATTTATCTATAAACCTGATGGATTCTCACCTCGGGTGTTAATAAGTTTTTCAGGCAGGGCCTTTAACCGACATCCAGTCTGTTCTGTTTCTCTACACGGCATCTGTGACCTAACAGCTCTAATCATAGAAACCCTCCTCATACACCTGCACCAGTACAAGAGAATTTGACTTTTTTTTTTTGCCCCACACAGGTGGAAAATCAACATAGTACTTTTTGCTGGTATGATAACACTTAGAGTCAAGTTAGTTAATTCTGCATTAATTTTGTCCACCTTTATGGGGAAAAACATTTTCAGTTGTATTTGACAGTTCACTCACTGGGAAAACACTATGTAACTATAGGTTTTAGAATAACAGGCAATGTAAACGTGTATAAATCAGTCACGTACCATCAAAAGGTGGCTGTAGAAAGTGAGCGTACACAGTTTTGACGGCCACGCCCAGGAAGTTGCTGGCCTCCAGAGTGTAATTGCCATTGTTGTGGTGTGTGGGGTTTTTGAATATGAGGCATCCCTCTAAGCTGTCCTGATAGAGATCCATTTCTGGACGGAGGTATTTTGTCGGCTTGATCTCCTCGCCCTTATAGTACCAGCGGAGGGTGGGCAGGGGGTTTGCACGCACTGTGAAGACCATACACGTGTCATGCCACTTCTGCGGCTCCTCAAACTTAATGATGACAGGAGGGACTGCAGGAGAGAAACACAATACTTTTATACAGAAAGGATTAAGTACTTTGTGCCACCGTCCAACATAAATCCATAAACCAATGAGCATGGATTATCATAAACCGTGTTTATGCATGAGTGGGACTTTGGCCTCTGCAGCACAGGTGGTCCGTATGGATATTTGTTTGATCTGCTATCCTGTCTCTTGGACAGGAAGATCCCAGGTTAACTGTCAAGCTGGTCAAGCATTTGGACGAGCGGATGTTTCATGGAATGGAGGCGCAGAGCCAAAAGGTGGGAAACAACTGCAGCCTATAACCTTTTCCATCATCTTTTCCACCCACTGCATGTTTGACGGTAACTGTCAGCAATTATGATGACGTAAATATGTCAAACATCCATATTAAACATTCATCAGGGATCGAATCAGTGGTTCATTCACTTCAATGTGTGGGTTCTACTTACATGAATACAGATATTTTTTTTACAAATTTCTTCTAGAATAAGTTATTTTAAGCTATTAATATAATAGATAAAATATGAACAAAATAAATATAATAATACAGTACTATTCAAATGTTTGGAGTCTGCATGATTGTTTTTTTCTTTCTTTTTGAAAGAAATTCATATTTTTTTCAGCAAGGACACATTAAACTGATCAAAAGTGACAGTAAATACATGTATAATGTTAAAAAATATATATTTCAAATAAATGATATTTGAACTTTCTATTCATCAAAGAATAATAAAAGTGTCACAGGTTCCACAAAAATATTAAGTAGCACAACTGTTTTAAACATTGATAATAATTAATGTTTCTTGAGCAGCTAATTAGGATGATTTCTGAAGAATGGACTGGACTGGAGTAATGACAGTTTTGCCATCATAGGAATAAATAACATTTTAAAATGTATTCAAATAGAAAACACATTTTTTATTGTAATAATATTTCACAGTTTTACTGTTTTTACTGTATTTTTCAATCAAATACATACATGGTGTGCATAAGAGACTTCTTTCAAAAAACATTTAAAAAATCTTACTGACCCCAAACTTTCTAATGGTAATGTACATATAAAACTTTTATCTGATTAACACCCTCTTTTTTTTTTTCCTCCAGTCTCAAGGCCGAAGATTGTGAGAGAGAGAAAGAGAGAGGGAGTGAGAGAGAGACTGACTGACTTTCTCTTATTTCCACAGAATTTGCCGCTCTAAGCAAATCTTATGGTCAATAGATATTGAGTGTGGGAAGAATCATGTTACACTGTTGTTGGCCAACACCATTCAGTATAAATGTAAATACTGATACAACACTGCGACCTCACATTACATTGTAATTGTATCTTGCTGTGTTCTTATAAGGTCTTTAATTGCCTTACTTCATTCCAAGTGGGTGGAAACAGCTTTCGTTGGATATTGTGATGCTGTATTGTGTTTTATTACTGTACACAGTTATTTTTCATTTTTTCCATCTAGTATAATTAATGTCAAAGCATCACAGGCTTTACAGGTACATCTGAAAACAGTTGAATTAATATTTTATTTTAATATGATTTAATATAACAATAATATTCATTTATTATTTTACTGTGGCAATGTATGGAATTCTCAAATAGTTTTAACTAAGCACAGAGGCACAAGCAAATTCAAAGTGGTCTTCATTAAGTACCTTCTTGCTATACATTACCTGGTTAGTCAGCTCTGGAGTTAAGATTAATGCACTAGCTTCATTTAATTATAGAAACTAAAGTATCATTATTGTATATCATCCTGTTGTGTTTTTTGGTAGAGCCACGTCTTTATATATGATCCTTATTTGAGGCAGAGTTTGTCTTTGTTCTCGGCCTTTTCACTTTTTTTTTATTTGTTTGGTTATTGTTTCTCAGGGGTAGGATTTATATGTTTGATTAGAGGCATAGTTTCTTTTTGCCAATTTTCATGAGTTGCTTATTGCCTCAGGGTTGTTGTTTCTTTCATTTTCATTTGGGACATTATTTTTGCATGCCTGCCCCTATATGGGAAAAATAAACTTCCCTTTTTCTTTCTGCTAAAAAATGCAATGTGCATTGATTTTTTTCCCCAAGTGTAATATAAGGCACAAAACACATTTTAAGTCAACAAAAACTGGAACGTTTTCAAGTTTCTGATTCCTAAGACCCCTGCATACCCTTCCCAATACACAAATACAAAAAATACACCACCTAACTCTGCCACAAAGCAATCACATGTAGCCTGCTCCACACTGAAACATGATAACATTGATAAATCTCTCTAATATTTCACTTATAGCCTTTTTTCGTGTGAAAAGTCCAGATGAAGAACAGCCCTCGCTATCATAGATCAATAAACTACACAAATGACTTTCCTACAACACGCTGGGTTGTGTAGAACCTGAGATTTCTTTTTTGTAGGAGTAGGGCTATTTCTGATGAAGACATTTGTCATTATTTTATAACAAATTTCATTAGCCTCACTGTGATTTTTTTTTCCATTATTTTTTAGAATTTAATTTGACAAAGCAGCCATTATTGTACCATAATTGGCTACATTAAAATACTAATAATCATAAAACACAGTAAACTAATATACAAAACCACATTTAACAGGTGTGTAATTTCTGTGCCACTAACATCACTAAACAGAACTACAAAACAATCCAACCCGATCTCATGAAAAAAACAAAAATTTTTACGAGGTGGTGATTTTGTATGATTTCATAATGTGATTTGTATGGAAACATACAATTTTTAGGGAGAAAACTAAAATGTAAGCATGGAGGGCCACCCCTAAACCTAAGTGTCAATACAAAAATGTACAAATAATATTGCATGAATTCATAAGAATTACCTACCATTTCACTAAAATGTAAAAAAGTTATTTGCCATAAAAGTGTTAAAACAATCTGTTGTCAAACAGGTTTCCAAAACACCCCCTCTCTCTCTCTGCCATTGGTCAGTCCATCAGGCAGCCCCGCCCCAAACTCACACCATTGGCTGAACCAGTTGCTATGCTGGGCTGATCGGAATCCTAAAACAAACAGCGATGTTTTGAAAGCACCACAAAGCCACAGTGTTTACACTTTTGAGCAAAACCAACCGACACAACGGCTTACTTTTAGGTGCCTACATGCTAAGCTAGAATAATAGAAAGTATTTTAATAACAAAAATTACACACTTCACCTCTAGCTTTTTGTCGCATAGATTCTGCATTTCTCAGAGCCATTTTGATCAATAGTACTCACTTCAAAAAAAAAAGAAAAAAAAGCTTTCTAGTGATCTCACCTCCCTAAATGCCTACCTCTTTCAAATAAAAGGCAATACAAATTAAGAAACTGAGTTGGTAGCTGTGAGGCACAGTAGCAAGTGATAGTAACAAGCTAAAGAGGCAGACAAAGCCAGTTCTGTGAGCTAGACAGAGGTAGAATTGGCACATTAGAGGCAGTGAGGCTCAATGTAAAGGCATTCGAGAGGCATGGAACAAGAAAAGGGGCACTTACACTGCACTGAAAGTTGTATTGAGGCATTAGTCATCCCAACTATATTCTCTGCAATGCAGGTCAGCATGAAGCTGTTATCGTCTCGGCTGATGTTGACCAGAGTTAAGTTGATGGAGTGAACATTCGGTGGATATTGATTGGACTGGAAGAGAGGAGGACACAATAGCTTTTGAAAACACAACCAAGCTTGCACAGATTCAACAAATGGTTTATGGTGCATACTAGCCACTGTAAGGCTCGGGTGAGTGATTTAATAGATCTTAGATTGGGTAAATTGCATGTTTAATTTTAAACATAAAACCAGACTGTTAGGGATAGAAAAAAGCACAGTTTGCTGGTTTTAACTGGATTAGTTGGCCTCCCAACAGTTTTTTAGCTAGGTTAGATCCAAGTTTTCCAAAGTTGTTTTGTCTACTAATTTCAATATGCCATCTACCTTGACTAAGGTCCTTAAAAGGTACATCAAATCCATGTTGATTGCTAGCCAAAACGCAACAAGCAAAACTCTGCCTTACTTGGTGAGTGTTAATGGAGTGCAGTCCACCAACAGTCCAATCCACTTCCGGTACCGGCACTCCTGACCCATTACAGGTGATTGTCACCCTGTCACCTTCCATCACTGTCAGGTTACTGTGACTTACACTGATCTCCGGCAAATCTTGGTGGGAAATAGACAAGCAGTCATGGTATGAAAAAGAACAGAAGGTATTTATGCTTTATAAGTCAAGCTACATAAGTGAAATAGCTGAGCTCTACTGACAGCATTTGTGGCAAAAATTTCATTGTCATTAATGTAGACTCAGAAAATAACTTTGATTCATCCTTTACTTTACTAAATGCCTTTTTAAGGTCATGACATTAAATAACTGACTGTAATTTTACACAAACAACATTAGGAAGCAATTTTACCACACTAGGCTCATGCTAAAATGTATAATTGTTAAGTTTTAAAGCTATTATTTTAAAGAACTTTTTCCACAAAATCGCCACAAATGCTGTTGAAGAATTTGGATGGCAATTGTCATCATTTACTCACATTCATGTCGATCCAAACCTGTATGACTTTATGATTTACTTTTGCAGAACATGAAAGACGATATTTTAGAAAAAAGTCTGTTTTTGTCCATTCAATGAAAAGACATGAGGGTGAGTAAATGAATTTTTTAGTGAACTAACCCAAGACATTTCTTTCATGGCAACCACAATTTACAGAAAATGTCCTATACCACAGTGAGATATGTTCATGAGCTGTAGAGGGATCTTGGAGACACCGTTGTTGCAGAACAGGTGCTGGTTATGGAGTCCGGCTTCACCTCGCTGCTGCCACAGCTGGATCCAACGGATATTGCAGCTGCAGTTAAACACCACTCCTTCCAGTTTCCTGCCACAACACAATAGAGTTCTTATTGAGGGCGCACACACATGCACACAATGCCAAGAATGTCCATTTAGAAAACCAGCAGAAAACTAGGTGAAGGACAACATTATCCTACAAAACATCAACTTCTCTGGCACCCATCAGTCAACCAAGGCCTGGAGAGCTGCTGGCGTGGTTCCATTTTGCAGCCAGAGTGGGTTCTGTGCCCAGGGCTTTGTGTACGAATGCTTTCTGGACTGCAGCCCTTTCCTGGCCACGTCTGTCCAGCTATTCAGCGTGCCAAATTCACCACTGGTGCCCAGGGCGATCACAGTCCCCGCAAAGGAAGTCAAACAAAACATGAGCTTCTGGATTAAGGCAAAAACTAAGCCGCAAGATGTGATATATAACGTGGCATAATATTTCGGTGCAATCTAAAATTAATACTCGCCAAAAAATAAGTAAAAATTTTCAAGTAAATGAACTGGTCAATTCAAAATGGATACATTAGTTGGTAATTTAGGAACTGCAACATTTTAAAACAAATAGTAAGACTAATCTTAACCTTAACATTGAATCAAAGAATCAACCTGTCTGTCTACTAAAGAAATATGTCATGACCAGCACATATAACAGCTTTTACCTACGTCTAAGTCTTTACCTAAATCATAAGTTTATCTAAAGACAGTTTAAGCCAGAAAAATCTAAATATAATCCCAACATCTTCGATTTTTTTGTCACAGGCACAGTTTTACAAAGACGCAAACGTGGACTTATCTTGTATATGATTACTGCCGTCACTGATTGTCACTGATTTACAACTTCATTTGGCAGACGCTTTCATCCAAAGTGACGTAAAATGCATTCAAGGTTTACATTTTATTAGTACATTCTGGAAATTGAACCCCTAATGTTGCCGTTGCTATATAGCCAAGCGTGTAAAAACTATGAAAATGTATGTAAAAGACTGCAAAATAATGCATTTTTTCATAAAAATATTGCAGTGTCATGCTCAAGACAAATATGATTGCCCCCACTGTTACATTTACAATTTCATTTGGCAGATGCTTTCATCTGAAGCTTATAGTTATGTTTTATTAGTACTGAATACTGAACCCATAATATCGGTGCTGATTGAGCCATGCATATAAAAACTGTGAAAATGCATGTAATAATGCATTTTTTCATAAAAATATTGCAGTGTCATGCTCAAGACAAATATGATTGCCCCCACTGTTACATTTACAATTTCATTTGGCAGATGCTTTCATCTGAAGCTTATAGTTATGTTTTATTAGTACTGAATACTGAACCCATAATATTGGTGCTGATTGAGCCATGCATATAAAAACTGTGAAAATGCATGTAAAAAAACTGCAGTTATATGGCCAAGAGAAATATATTTATATAAAATACTTGCCAGTAAATTTCCTTAATTCACCCCTCATTAGCAAGAATTTGGACCTTGTGTGCGAGTAAAACATATTATGGTTTCTTAAAGGATCTTCTCGATGCTCAGTAACATATGGGATTATTATTGCATACATTTAACTGGACAGACGGAAGGGTGTGAGGTCAAGCCCACATAAAACTGGCATTAGATAGCACCTCCACCCACTACTACCTCACTTGCCCAATGAAGGGCTTCCTTTCAGAACCATCTCTATGCCAATGACTCCAACACCAACTCCCAGTGCAGCTATATCGCTGTGAACAACAGCCACCTCTAGCCTTCTCGGTATCTCATTTCACGCTCCTTCAAACAACCTTTGAGCGCAGCCACCCCCACTCCTGCACCAAGAACAGACATCTTCCACATCAACCTCCTCCAAATGTCTAAATGTCAACTCTGACATATCTCTCTGCGATCATGAAGGCTCCACTGAGAGTTTAGAGGGTCTTCGACTTCCTAGAAATGCCGAGTCAGGGGTGCCGTTTCCAGTGCTTGAAACTATCCTCTTCCCTGCTTATATCTTCTTCTTCACTGGTGTTGAGGGCCAAGCTGAAGGTATCACTGCATCTATTCAGTATATGTGATGGACAAATTCTCAGGTAGCAAATAAAACAAAGAGGATATTACAAAGTCTAGAAGATTTGAGCTAGATCAGTGGTTTTCAGCCATTTTTGAACCCAAGGAGCACCTTTTGTCCAACACATTATTTAAAAGCCCTCCTTTAAGTTGATATGTACCTCTAGTACTTCTGTTGTAATAAATAATAAATAAACTCGAAAATATATTGTCAGTTTAATGTTGTGAATTTATTTTAAAATATTCAATTTTATTTTAGGAATTCATGTAATTTATTGTTCATTATTGTAACTTGTAACTTTACTAAAATAATTATCATTTTATCTCTTTTTTTGATATTTGATTTAAGATTGTGTTAATATAATAATTTAAATAATTTTAACATTTACCCCCCCCCGAAGCAAATTATAAAATATAAAATAATGAAAAAATTTAATAAATATATTTTAATAATAAAAAATGATAGATATATTAGGAGATAGAATGCATATTTAAAATAAATAAACAAACAAAGAAACATTTAAAAAAAACAATGGGAGACATAAACTAGGAGATGGAATGCATTTTTAATACAAAAATAAAACTGGGAGATAGATTAACTATGAGGTAGAATGCATACTGTATTTTAAATCAAATAAAATCAGATGAAAAGCTAATAATAATAACAATAATAATAATAATAATAATAACAAAACTAGTTAGAACTAACTTCTAGTTAAAACTAGATAGATCTAAAAAATAAAAAAATAAATAAAAAAAGTTTAGCAATCATACAAGACCATACCTGCAATTTCTGCAGTGAGCCTGTTCAAATGCTCGCAAAAAAAATATCATTAAATTAGAAAAATTTATTTTAATATATAACATTAACTGTTAGAATAATACTTCATAATTACACTTTTTGTCAGACTAAAGGTTAATTTTCCTCTGAAGTCCCCAAATGTACTGATTTGGGAAATTGTATGAAAACTGCTTTTATACTTTTATCTACCATAGTTACTGCGAGCTAAGAACAGGGTATAATCGCCTTTGTTACGTTTTATGCTTACTCCTCGCTTAAAGGGCTTCCAGCCGGCAGGATCCTGCAGCGCTGCGGAGGGTTCCAGATCTGATCTCAGTGGGAGTCTCTCCCCTTAAGAGTACGAAATATTAAGCCCGCAGGATATGTCTCACCTGGCCTGCAGCCTGGAGGAGCATGACGGCTTAAACCTCTGCACGCTCATTCATTCATCAGTTGGTGCGAGTGAGATAACCTTTCTCATTTGCAAGATAGGGCAGGAGATAGAGGCATATGAGCTGAATCCCATGCATATGAAATGGGCTGAACTGTAAGCTCTGGGAAACAGCATTGTTGCTCATTTGCACAAATGAGGGGGACATTTTTCGAGTGAATCTTTAAACAATTTTGTCGGCACGTTCTGCACAAGGACAAGCGCAACCGGCATTTCAGAGCTTTGATGAATAATGATCAAAGGAGAGCCTAAGTAGTTTCTCCACCCTTTAAAACTAAATTAACACGTCTAATGAGAAGACTGCACGTTTCCTCTCTTACTAAGCAGTATCACGAACAGTTCATGATGGAGAAAGAACTCACACAACATGCTTAATTTATAGCCCACGTCTTATGACACTCTTGATTAGCAGTTCTAAACTAGTTGGTTACAACCCAAAAATGAGCCGCAACAGGCCTGTTCTGTTGGGTCACAGATGGCAGAGGAAAAACAATGCTAAATGCTAACAATAAAATGCAACTAACCATATAGGCCTAATCTAGCTAGGATAGTAAAACAAACTGCGCACATAGCCTCTCTGCACCAACAAAACTAAGCCTACGCATTTGGCATTTGTTTTTTGTAACTAGACTCCCCAACTATCCAAGCTGGCATTAAGCTTGTTTTCTGGTTTCCCCAATCTGGGCAAGCTAGTCTTTATCAGGTTTAGGTGGTCACCCAGTCTGACCAGCTGACTAGTGTCAAAAACCCCATCTAAATAGACCAGCCTAACTGGTTTGGACAGGCTAAGAGACTAGGTAAGCATAACATTCAACTAAAGGTGGTATTGCTGGTTTTATTTGGTTTAACTGGTCTCCCAATGTGGCCAAGCTGGTGTTTATCTGATCACCAGCAGACAAGTGTCCAAACCCCTCTAAAACCATCTAAACAGTGGGCCAGCTCACAAGTGTCCAAAACCCTTCAAAATCAAAATAGACCAACCTAACCAATTTGGCCAGGGTAGTCAAGCTAACCTGCTTAGGCTGATTTAACTGGTCTCCCAGAATGGCCAAGTTGTTCTTCAGATAGTTTCCTACCAGCTTACAAGTGCCAAAAAACTTTATAAAATCATTTAAACAGATCAGTCTAACTGGTTTGGCCAGGCTAAGAGACCAGCTAACCATATTAGGCTAGATTACCTGCTACAGTAGAAGAATTCAAAAAAGGTTGTATTGCTGGTTTTACCTGGTATTTCTACCTATCAAAGATGGTGTTCAGCTTGTTTTCTGGTATCCCAAGCTGGCTTAGCTGATCTCATCCAGCATGACAGATGTCCAAATCCCTTCTAAAAGACCAACTTAACCAATTTAGCAAGAGTAGACCACCTGATTAAATGAAATAAATAAAAAAATAAAAAAAGAGCTGGTTTAGCTGGTCTCCCTCCCTCACCAAACTGGTGCTAAGCTTGTTTTATGGTTTCCCCACATGGTCAAGCAAGTGTTTAGATGGTTTCTCAACCAGACCAGCTGAAAAATTCCCCAAATCTCTCTAAAACCATCAAAAGAGATCAGCCTATCCAGCTAGTTTAAACTATTTCTCCAGCAAGCAAAGCTACTATGCTCTTGTTATGAGAGCTAATTTACAGTTACTGAGACCTTAACTATTTTCATACCTTGCGAACCTGAATAAAATATCAAATTAACCTTTCGAAAGGTCAAGGTGACTGATTGCTGGAGAAGAAAAGGAAAAACACAGGGGACATTGATGCATCAAGCCTGGGTGCTTAAAAAATGCCCAAATAACGTAGTCTAAAGTACATCCGCCTAGCCGACATGCATTATGCATGCACTTCCATACCCGCACCCAGCCAAACGAAGGGACGTCATTGAATAAATCCACTAGAGCATTGAACGGTGGGTCAGGGGAACGCACATACTGATAAACAAATGGGAATATACACACATCTCATGCCTTAATGAAAAACGTCGCCACAATGGAGGTGACAAACAGTGGTTAGCTTCCTAGGTAAGACAGAGAGTAGAATTGAGCCTTTATCATATGAATCAATTCAAAAGCTCTCTAAAAAAGGCGTGCACAACACGAGCAGAATTTATACATAAATAATCAGAAGATTGCGTTAGCGTATGTTCAGGGAGCTCTCAAGACATGATGTGTAAATGTCAGCTATGCATTGTAGATGAGTTAGCCCATACATACTAACTCAACTAACGCTCTCCCTGGAAACACTTTTCTATTAAGAAGGAACCTGGAGGAAGTGAAAGACAACATAATCCAGATTTAATGACAATTGAGAAATACACCTGCTGCTGGTTTATTTTGGGACTGGTTAGATTTAGATTTGAAACAAAGCAAAGTCAGTCAGAGCAAATGCAAGGTTAAAGCCAGCGAGTGCAAGTGAAGTGTAGAGGACAGCTGGGCACACCTGTAATGTTGCAGAGCACTTTGCCTTAAGACAAAATGGCCTGACAGAACCAGGCTTTAACAGTAGGCCTGGATGTAGACCGACAGACCCATTCAGATTCATTATACGGTGGCAATGAAAGGTTAAGCTAGGGGATATGGCTCTGACGGGGTGCTCTACAGTTTCAAGCTGCTGGGGTCATGCGTTGTGACATATCACAGTTGGCAGCAGTTTAAGCTCCAGCCATTGAGGTCCTAACCTGAGCGTCTAATGCTTTCGGAGGAGACGATTCTATCCACATGCATATGACTAAATTCAATTTGGGCCATATTACTCCAGGTGAAAATGCAAAGACAGTATGCCAATGCATATGGAAGATGAGGAGATGGTATCTGCATTTACTTAAAATAAATATTATTAAAATAAATGCATAAAAAAATAAATACACGGATTAATATATAAAAAGTATAACAATAACAATGATGATAATAAATATTTGTATATACAGTACATAGTGAAAATCAGGAACAAATAAGATAAAATAAAATAAGGCATTTAGAAAGTAGTAAAACAATAATAATAATAATAATAAATACTATCCAAGTATTAAAATATAAAATACAAAATGAACAATAATACTTAAATGATTATACAAAATTAAATATATAAATAATATATTAAAGTATAGATATAGAATAATAATAGTAATAATAATGATAATAAACATTTATATATGGTAAATAAAGCAAAACAGGCAAAAATTAAAATACATTTAAAAAATATATTTCAAAAACTAAATAATAATAATAATACATGTATTAAAATATACATTTATAAATATAAACCTACAAATAATAATTAAAAAATTAATTTGACAAAAATAAATGCATAAATAATATATAAAATAATAAAAATACAACAAGAATGTTTATATACATTATATAACGGCAAACAGGTAAGAATAAATAAAACAAAATTATATATGCTATATACATAACATTTTTTAAAGATTACATAATAATATAATCTGTATTATTATTATTATTATTATTATTATTATAAAAACACAAAACCTTAATAAATGAGACAAGTGAAATGAAAAGTGTGAGTAAGGTTCTATTCAGTGGTATCTGAAATAACATGTAAAATTACAGATGTAATTTAGACAAAATATATCCCCACTATGAAAACTGTTTCCAAATGAACCTATTAATGTCCAAAAAAAAAAAAAAAAAGGAAGATGCTTAGGGAAGTGCTGTCT
>NW_015646352.1:3028436-3028773 GCF_001515625.1 Sinocyclocheilus rhinocerous | reverse complement strand
AAGATGCTTAGGGAAGTGCTGTCTGCAGGCCCGTAACCAGCTATGAGACCACCGGTCCGGACCTCGGTAAATTTTTCATGTTCACAAATAAAATTTGTTTTTTGAATGACTAATTTGCTGTTAAACTCCTCATATGAATGCCTGCATGACATGTATAATTCAGTTTAGACAGTTTGCAAGAATGTTTAGCGTCCCTGTTATGAAAATCATCGCTGCGAGACGCTGGCTGAGTGAACGAGGCTTGAGAGAGTTGTGAGTGAGGGCGCAGGCGCAGCCTGCATCCAGCTATTATAAGCGTTTTTGGACTTGTCTTTTCCACTTAATTTAACACTTTAGA
>NW_015646352.1:3026632-3028410 GCF_001515625.1 Sinocyclocheilus rhinocerous | reverse complement strand
GTAAGGGAAACGCAAAAATTATCATGATATTATCTGTCATAAACGTTATCAACGCTGTGAAAAACAGTAGCATTTACAGTAACACTAGTACACACAGATCTGTAGAACAAGTTACAGAATGAAATGAAATACACAAAAACTAGCCACAGGGCTCTAGAGTGCGACCAATTTGGTCGCACGTGCGACTTAATTTCTCAATGGTGCGACTAAAAAAAATCTGAGGTCGCACCGGTCCGACCAGCCGTTCGAGGGGGGAAAAAAAAGTCTCCGCGACTATGAAAGTCTCCCTGTGGTTCAACAACAGATACACATTAGGCCCATATCGTGGTCTAAACCAATCAGAGATAGTGAAGGGCGGACCCCCCCCCCTGATTGGCCGTGGTCCAGATATTCCTGTACGTGTGTGTACGTTTGAAAATGCGTGTGCTGCAGTCAGACAGAGAGAGGTGAGTAGCCTAGGCCCGTCAGATAAACAGAGTGGATGTAGCCGCGGATGATGAGAGAAGATGAAAAGAACGATTGACAACTTTTTCGTTAAGAATGTTAAGTTAAGGCCTGATCCGTCCGAAAATCATAACCAATACTCTGACACGGAGCCATCAACCTCCCAGGTTATGTCAAGCCCTGGTCCGGAGACGGCATTAGATAATGAGCCACATACAATCGAGTCCGAGCCAGAGCCCAGAGTCTATTATGATGTTAAAACTCTTGACACTGTACATCTTGATCGCTTCAGAACGGCTCAGATTGGATGACTCGCATTCAAAGCCGATGTAATGTAATTTACCTTGACTTCGGTACCGGTTCCTGAACGATACTTTTTTCGATATCAATTTTATGAAATAAATTTTAAAAAGATTACATTATCTAAAAAAAAAAACTTTGGTTTTATTTTTCAGCTTGTTGATGTTTATACAAACTCAGACTCATCTCCTGAGCCACTGCACAAAGGAACAAAATGTAACCAACACAATAAATCAGTGCAAAATAGTTTTAATAAAGCTCAAATAGTCTTCAGTTTACACATCTGTTACGCTACATTTACACTAGTGCATGTTCGTTTTAAAACGCATAGCTCAGACAGAATCATGATTTCTATTAATTTTCCACTGATTTACTGATGAGCATTAGCAGCTTCCAGCGCGGTCTGCTTGTGTTCTCTCTTCCATGATCACTGCTCTGACTCAGAGGTAATAACATATTTAATTTCAGCAACATTACATGGCCAAAACACACATTAGATGGCAGGTCCGGATTTACCTATCTTCGTGACGTAGAAAAAACAAATTTTTGGTCCCCCTTCCCTATTAATATAATAGACCTAATATTACCACCCAAGCAAACAAAAATATTTCTTAATCAGTGGAAACCGATACAGTGTTTTCTATCGGAATAAGCGCTTGCGTTCAGTCAATAAAAATCGAATAGTTCTTAATTTGTTTGAGAACTGAGAAAGACCATTCCATATAGTCGTGGCCACATAACCACCTCCGGGAGTGCATTATTTCTCTAATAATTTTAACGGCCTGGAGTCACAACCACACATCAAGACATTGTTCAGATCATTTGTTTCAAGACATTTGACATGTTTCCGTCCTGAAATCTCGTGTGGGTTGAACTAATTTTTTTAAGCACCTCATCCCAAACCTTCCGTTGCAAATTCCAAAACGTCATTTTAGAGCTGATAACAGAGGCTTGAGCCATTGATATGCAGGCTAACGCAGTTATTAATGCAGTCTAATGCGGTTATTAGAGAGAGAGAGAGAGAGAGAGAGAGA
>NW_015646352.1:3013540-3024708 GCF_001515625.1 Sinocyclocheilus rhinocerous | reverse complement strand
TCGCCACAAAGGAATGCGTCATTGTGTACGGTCGTATCTTGCGGAGAGGAAGACCGGTGCATATACTGATTGGACACAGGTCGAGCATGCCCATGCCCAAGCCATGTCATGTCATGTAGCATATGTCAATAATATGCCTACCGTCTCGTTACTGCATTAACCATATGTAATATTCTTATCATTGAAAATGAAAAAAAAAAAAAAATAGATTGCATTATAAACTCTTGATCTGGGAAGTAAATGGTATTATCGTTTTTATTTGTTTAATTAGGAATTTATGCTGCCTCAAAGAAAGCATTTGCTGCTCTTGGGGATAACTGGCTGAACTGGCTGGATAAAATCATTGCTCTGGGTGCTGATGGTGCAGCTGTTAATTTGGGCAGCGTCATAGCCCTCATAGCCCTTCTGCAGCAAGAGGCAGGTGACCACATTGTGCCTTTCCACTGTATGCCTCACAGGTAAGACTAGAACTTGTAAAACTGCGGTGTTAAATGCGATGCGGTTGAAAATTTGGGTGCACCTAACTTTTGTGCTGGTGCACCTAAGAAAAAAAGTTAGGCGCACCAGTGCAACCAGTGCAAAAAGTTAGTCTAGAGCCCTGAGCCATGAAGAAGTCTATGCCATGTCATTCAGTATAATTAGCCTAAATTTTCACAAATCATGCTATAAACTTTCATAAGTTATTGTAGTTATGTACTGTTGCAATAAACAACTGATAAAATTATATACCCTTAAATATAGTAAAGTATTAACCAATTTTGATGCAATAAATAGGGTATGATTTAAAAATAATCATCCCTCTAAAACAGAGAAAACATCTTTCAGAAACATCTACATGTCTGTCTCCTTTAAAGTGTTTATAGTGTATATAATGAGTTGTATTTGTAGGGGTTATTATAACACAATTCTTTAACACCAACCCCCACCGGACCTCACTAATTTTCAAAGCCTGGGTACGGCCATGGCTGTCTGTAACACTTTAGCAGACAACTCCATAAACCATATTGGGTGTCAAATAAGTGACATCCAAAATATGCAATGTTGAGGGTCATTACTTTACATTAAGAGCAGTGAATGTGAAAGAGAAAGTTCCCCATTCTAGCTCGGCCATGTATGTGTGGTAACAGATAGAAACCCACAACTCCTGACAGGGAGACGGAGCCCCCATGCAGCGGATATTAGGGTTCTCTCTGCAAGCTCTCATTACCGTTCCTGTGATGCTCCGAGTCATTCTTACAGGGATTAAACTAGCTTTCCAGCATCGTTAGCCTGATCCCATATGAGGGGGGCACTGTTTAATCAAATTATAATTAAAGTTTGAAGTCCCTCTAGTCATTAAAAACCAAATTATCAATCAAACAGGGTGTCACATACAATCACACGGCACATGACAGAGGGTAGAACTAAAAAAAAAGGAAAGACTGTTTGCTCAACTTTCCATTAAAGGGGTCATGAACTGAGAAATCAAAATTCCCTTGAGCATTTGACATGTAAGAGGTCATTGTACTATAAAAACATCATGTAAGTTTCATAACTCAAAACTTTCTCGTTAGTCTAAAAACAGCTTATGTTGAAGCCAGTCGTTGTGGAATGTGCCACTTTATGACGTAATAGTGTGGCTAAACACCGCCTCCGCAGGAGAAGATCAACGCCTGCTTTTTCATCACTGCCTGTTTAACCCCTAGGGCTGGGACAATAAATCGATGCATCGCGATTCGTGGATCGATTCTGAGATTTTCAGAATGCATCGTGATTCTCTCGAATCGATTCTGAGCTTTGTTTTTAACAGCACATGGCGCTCTAGGCTAGTTTTTAACTGCACACTCAAGCGCTTACGAAGAAGAGCGCTTGTGCGTTCGGCTGAGTAATGTAAGTGGTTAAATGTACTTGCACATCGGCTTTTATGCTTTTATGATGCGAGATTAATGTAAACACAGCCCACTGTGAACATCCTTGTAATTCGCTTCAACCTTTTCGAACTTTATGAATGATTATTTTAGGTTCAAATGGTGCGTGTGTAAGGAACTGGAAGCAAGCAGAATACGGCTATTTCTAAAGCACGCAGTGCCATCTGCTGTTAAAAACTAAGCTCAGAATCGATTCAAGAGAGAATCGCAATGCCTTCGGAAAATTTCAGAATCATTTCTCGATTCGCGATGCATCGATTTATTGTACCAGCCCTATTAGCCTGCCCACCGATTCGCGCACATAGTGTAAATAATGAGAGGCAAATGCAGGTGTACGCAGAAACCAAACGATAAAGATGGCTCCGAAGACAACAAGATGCTGTGCAATGCCAAGTTGTGGAAAAACATAGTCTTTGCATTGCCATCCTTTTGATCCCAACATTAGAAAAGAGTGATCAGTGTATGAACTTTATTTTTAATGAAGTTCCAGACCGCGTCAACAAGAACGTCCACAATTAACCACACCTATTCAAACAAAGTGTTCTAACAGGACAGAAAATAGCATATTACTTCTAAATTATGATGTTTTTCTATGTAAAAATCTTGATAACATTATAAGTGGACTTCAGAGAACAATGATAAAAAAGAGACAAAGTGATATTTGTAGGGCTCTCACACCTTCTACATCATTACCCTCACAATATGGCTACACCGCCAGCTTCAAAGTATTCGTCTCAATCCATATGGATTTTCTGGATGTGTTCCAAACAGCAGGTATCATTTCCCAACCTGCACTTCTCCACCACATCTCGGGACTGACTCTATTACCGTTTCCATCAAGCATCTTTGGTGTTTTTCATAAGCTCCGGATGGGAAGCTGTCAGCGGGCAGTGGGAGCGACGGGAGTGATAAAGACTCGTCATTGACCACAGCCCTAAATGGCACACGTCAATATGGATTGGATGTGAGCGAAACATGCAGCGCTGCTCTGTCAGGCATGAGTAGTGTTTGCACAACAGAGAGCGAGAGAAGGCGAATGACAGAGATTGATGGTGGTCCGCCGTGACCCAAGAAAGCGTGAGTGACACTGAAATATGCCCACGAGTGGGCAGAGAAGTATGAGATTGTGTTACTGAATGCCCTGGTGACATCAGATAACAATAGACATGCGGCTAATTTCTATTTTCTGGCATGGAAAAATCTGGAAATGGCAGGCAAGTAGTTTACTAGTGGCTGAATAATATATTGAATTTTCTAAATCAATCAATCAATACATAGACACACCTACACACTACAGTTCAAAAGTTTAGATTCAGTAAGATACTGTTAGTGATACTGTTCTTACTGTATCACCCAGCCGTACTAATCTAAAACTGCTCCCTCACCTCGTCCTTCTGCTCTGGTTACCCACAACACTCTGCATTCAGTATTCTATTGAAAATCCATATTTCATAGAAATATATTGCCCCCATTAGTCCTGAATTAACGTCTTTATGTAAAACGAACTAAGCAAATTGTGAAGAACGGACATTGATATTGTAATAGATACATGGCACAGAAAGACTGAATAAATGGTTTCAATTTTTTAACGGAATTGCATTAAATATTTAACTAATCGCCGTGGTAAGTGGGATGTAATAATCAATACAGGGGGACATCATTACCAGTGTATGAACATTTTGCCAGGCATCAGTCATGCTCCTCTCTAGTTCTCTTCTGAGCTTATTATCTTCATCTTCTGAGTGATTGCTTCAGGCTAACAATCAATATGAAAGCATCGTCCCTATTATTCCTCACATAAAGGGCCAAACACCACAAGAGAGAGAGAGTGAGAGAGCAAGAGAGAAAGAGAAAAATAGAAAGCAAGCAAATATATATATACAGTACTGGTCAGAATTATTGGCACCCTTGGTAAATATGATCAATATATAATTAAGCTTTAGCAGGGTAATTAATTTTTTTTATTTTTTTATTTAAAGTTAGCACAATCAGTCATGGCTTCTGAACTGTACTGATTGTTTATATCCTTGAATTAACTGTAGACATGAAAACAAAAACACTATATACAATATGGCATATTAACCCTGATTTGCTATACATTTTTTATTATTTATAGCCAATACTTATAGCTTGTCTGACTGTAGTTAATTAATATTCTTCAATTCTTATCTGCAATTCTACTGTGAACTATAAACCACGCACTTTAAAGTAACACTGCCTGGCATCCTGATGACTTTTCAGCTTATGAATTGCTCATGATTGATTTTCATTGGGGAAGCTTTCAGAGTGCAAGTACGCAGGTCTGTGTCCCTCGGGGCAGTGTGCTACTTTAACTGGCCAGGAAATTACTGATAGATTTCTGTCAAGCATCTCTGTTTTCCTCTCACGCTTTCACTAGATAGTATAACAAAAGCTTGGCCTTGTCTTGATAGAGAGCACCGTGTTGGTGTGGTCTGACATCTGAAAAGACAAGTAGTCATGGTAACAGGTGGGGCCAGAGATCAATGTAAGAGACAAAAGTACCTGTATACCCGCTAAATTTGCCCACCTCGCTTTAAAAACTGTCAAAACACTAAATGCAGTATAGATATGCAGTTTTTTTTCTTCTGTGATGCTAATTAGTATGTTTCCTCTGAACGACGCTAAACAAGCCGTCTTCTTTAAAGCGTCACAAATGCTGCCAGGTTCTGATAGGAATCAGAAACATTTGTAGGAAGTAAAGGGAACTGTGAAAAATGGATTCTCAGCAATATTGCCAAGTTCTGTTTAACACTCTCAAGACTAATAAATATATGCATTTTAATCTTTTTCCACATGCATAATGACTTAGGCATCCTTATAAACCAAGGATTAATATACGATCTCCCTACACAATGTATCACCAGGCTTTACAGTTTTCTCCCAATCAGTAATCCCATTAAGTTGCAGACAAACAAGACGAGTGAGTATGTGCGTTGGTTTTTCACTGCCCTTTTCCATGTCGTGTTTGACAGGGACTTAAAGTGAACCCAAGCCAGAATCCATACCTGCACGTTAAATTAGCATTGGTTGGATTTCTGGGCAAGGCTCCATTCAACTGATGGACACCTCCTGCAGTGCAATCACTACTAAAATTGGCACTGATTCGGCAGGTTGCATCACCGGTGTCTAGGGAGGTCAGGTCCCCTAAGAGAAAACTTTCAAATTATCTAAATTCTAACAACCATGGGTTTTTGATCAAGTTTTAGAAGCTTTTCTTCCAAAAATTCAAATTCAATTTTTATTATTTATTTATTTTTATTCATTACTAAATTTGGTCATGGCTATCCTGTCGATTTACTACTGATAGACTCACAAACTTGTAATTGAACATAGCAAAATAAAATAAACTGTGACATATTATATTCAAAAGTTCTTCATACAGTGGACTACCAGTAAAATTGATGATAATTTGGAACCAAAAATTATTCAGACACTTTGACCTGACCATGTTTTGTTTAAGTATTATCTGACATTATCAAGTTGAATTTGTTCTGACTCAGTTTAACTCTGAGTTCTTGTCATATTTTATTACCATTTTCTAAACTATAGCGAATAAACTGTGATAATGTGGGAAATGTTGAAGGTGTCTGAATAAATTTTGGATTGACTGTACATTGTACATAAAGCTACCTTTTGTAATGTCACTCTATATTTAATGATTTAATAATTTGCCACAATATATTTAAATTATCTTTATTTTAAGTCAAATATTTAAATATGCATCTGATTGTAATTAATTTGATAAATCATTAATAACAGCATGCGATTAATAAAATAAATTTATTTGAAAATAGTATTTGACTACCTTGGCTAATCGACAACACTGGGCTTGTTAAATAATCTGATTTAACTGTTAACCGGGTCCCTGGCTGAAAACCAAATTGCAGTGTTTTTGTTTTGGTTCTTATTTTTTCATTCATTATAGACAGCTGTAAATGTGGGAAATAAATGCCTTAAAACACACTCTCCCCGCAGCGCTTTGAAAACCAGGACCGTTGGTATGGAAAAGGACACATGAGGGGACTGACTGACTTTTTTCCAAAGCTCGTTAAAAGGTAAGAATTTAAGTAAAAAATCGTATGATTATATTATAAAAATGCAGTCATTGTCAGATTAAATGCAACAATAATAATGAAATGAAATGAAACATGCGACAACAAACCATTAAAATTTGTATTAAAATTTAATTTTAGTGAAGTTATCAAAATTATGTTAAGATAACTTGATTTAATTGCACAGAATTAACATGATCAAAGCATATATCTAAAATAAAATAATAATGTTAAGCTAACATAACTGAATTATGTTAGGATAACTTGAAAAGACTATGTACACATTACTTTTTGAAAATACATCTGATTAACACAAAAGTATTATAATGAAACCACATAAATGCGTAGGACACTCTGAACTCAAACTGAATGTGTGGAACCAATGTCCATAATTCAATTGAGTAAATCCAACAAATCTTTTTTTTCAGTGCAGCGTGTTTACTGTCACTATTACTCTTAGTCCTTCTTTTTTTTAACAGTGATGATCCTTCCAGCGATGAGCCAGACATGAAGTTCGTGTCTGTGGGAGCTGCTTTATACAGACGGAGATTAGAGAAAGGTCAACAGAATAAAATGGATTGGTGGTGCTCGCAGCTGCTAGCTGAGAGGCTGAAAGCGGCGGCTGAGTGACTGAGTCTGCAGACTCTGGCGAATAAGCTTTTATGCTTAGGCCGTAAATAGGCTTGTATCATATCATCATCCGCCGAGCGGGTACAGAAGATTTACCATTTGTCGCCTCACTCGCACTTGAAAGTGCTCAGAAACAAGGAGGCTAGCTAAAGGCGCTAGCTTCCGCACCGCTAACCAGCTAGTTATCTTCAGGTACAGGTAAAAAGATGAAAAATTAGGTAAAAGCAGCTGTTCTTAATTAGTTTTGTAGTTTTCGCGTATAAGAGCATGTCAACCGGTCTATGTTAGCATCTGACTAATTTGACTAGCTGCTACCTAGTGACAGATGATTTTGCACCAAAATATATCAATGCCAAAAGATATGAGAGTTTACTCCTCTTTTGTTATTTTATTATTAGCATTTAGCATTGTTTTTATCTTGCTGCCCATGCCTTTTTGGGTCTGTAACCTACCAGTTGAGGTGGTTATCTTTACAAGAAAAACATTTAAAATGGCAAACACTGTGTAATACAGTGGTTTTTATGGACTATCGATAAGAAAAAAAAATCACTCATGCTAGTAAACACGCTAATCTTGAAATGCTCAGAAAAAAAGAGGGCTAGCTAAAGGTCTCCGCTAACCCCACCGCTAACTTCTGTAAAGGTGAAAAGATGAAAAATAAGGTTCTTAGCTAGATTTGTAGTTTTTGAGGATGTGGGCATGTCACAAACCCAATCTATATTAGCATCTGGCTAATTTGACTAGCAGCAGCAAATTCACTTGTCACATTTACTGACAATTTATTTTTATTTATTTTTGACAATATATATTTTGACAAAACATTTTTATTATTAGCCATTTTAATTTTATTATTAGTATTGCTTTTACCCTGCTGCCTATGACTGAATCCGATCAAACCTGACCCACTTTAAAAGTTTATCTTTATGGGAAAAACATATATAACATGACGTACAGTGTGCATACAGCGGGTCTTCAAGGACTATGATAAGAAAATCACTCTCGCCAAACCTGCTAATCATGTTGATCTGAGTCTTTAATGTGTCAAGTTCCAGCCACATGACTGAATGAGATACTTGCTGCCTTGATTTTGCCCAACAACGACTCTCTGTGTCAATAAAAATCTGCCAATGCAAGAGATATCAAGGACCTGCTGTGAAGGATAAGTTGACATCTTTAAAATCAAGATCACCTCAAGGGCAAGTTGACGAACATCCAGGCATACTTCAAGCGTGCCTTGAGATTGCTATCACTGAAGCAAAAAAAGAGGGGGGAGGGGATGGGAGTGAGGGGTTAAGGTATATTCTGTCAGAGAAATGTTTAATCCAACATTGACATCTCTGCTGCAGTTGAAGGCCTCAAACTTTTGCGGTTCTGATGTCAGAAAGTTCATCACAGAGAAAGCAGAAAACTACAGCATGTACTGATGTTACTCTATGAGCTTATTTACAATAAATGCTTAATTGGATTTGCGGCAAATAAACATAGATGACACACTTGGCCTACATCTGCACCTCAGATTAGGCTACTCCACTGGCTTCTGCTGTGTTATCGTACAAAGCAGACTAATTATGGCCATTCACTCTGTACAATATGGTCTATGCAAAAGATCTAATTTCAGGCCACAATTTTCCTGCTGAACGCAGTCTTCTCCATCTCACTCTATATCTGTCTTGATTACTGCAGTCCTTCCTGTTTCTCTTCATCCCTTTTGGGACAGCTAGTGCCCGAGGAGAATGAAAATGTAAATTACACAGAGTCTGGTCCATCATTTTTGCGCAAGTCCAAAAAATATGACTCTGAGATGTAAGGTTGGTGCCCACTGTGTAATTTTTCCACAATTTTGCCAGCTAACACAGATTTCAGGGATGGCAAAATATATAAAAATCAGTCTTTTGTCTATCCTCTTGTTTTCTAATGATTTAACGTAACAATGTTTATTGAAATTAAAATCACCATCATGTAAAACACTGCCAAACGACTCTTATCGCACACTGATTTCACTTAATTGGCATTAAAAGATGAAAATCTGTTCAGAACTGCTAAACCAATTTTTTATAATGATACTCATAACATATAGGACTGCACAAATTTCTGTCACAATGTTTATTTTGTAATGTGTACGTTTGGAAATTCTGATTCGTTCTAGCTGAATCACTTCATTTAGACGGTTCACATAAAATTATTCACTAATTCAAGTCCCTGCATGGCATTTTAGTCCTTTTAATAGCAAACAAAACTTTTTATTTGTATTTAGAAGTGTACTATTACTTTTCTAAGCGAGCAGGCTTACACTTTTCTTATGACCAAATTAAATTAATAACATAATATGCAAATTAATTAATCCAATTTAATGAAATCGCATAAATCAATATTCGACAAAGTAGTACACACTTAGCAACCACTAAAATCACCCAATCAACACCTTAGCAACCACAAACAATCCCTGGTAACAACCTACAGCAATTTTGCATGAGAAAACACCACTCTCACTTTTATTCAGAAAATTAAAAACAGGGCAGTCACAATTGATTATAAACCAAATTAATTATATAATATGCCAGTAAATGAATCTAGTTATTTGAAATTATAACACAAAAATCTAGTATTACGCAACAGTGCACATATGGAATATGGTCGTGTTGTCCCTTTAAAGATGGTGTCCCACAATCATCATCGCTTCATGGCTCTGGTATTACCCATATGACCCGTGTTATTTCACATGAAATTAATTTACCCTCAGTCTAATCACATGATAAGCACAGCTGTTAATGCTTGGAAATTTATCATTTCCATCTGACCTGCAAAATATGAAGGAACCAAGAAGCTAAATGTCATAATATACTGTTAACCATACATTTAAATTCTAATCAAGATCATATTTAACCAATGTCACTAGATACTTGACTCAACAAACATGCTAACTAGAAGGCCATGTCTTGTACAGTATATGCAGCTAAATTACGTTACCCATTAAGACAACACATGTTCAATATCTCTCAGGAAATCCAAAAGTAATCCTCTCCTTGGAGTATCTCCAAAGGACGTGCTAACCCTGCAGAGAAGATGGGCCACCTCAGAGGAGCTGTCCTGCTTCCCTGGCTTAAAATATCACGTTTAGTCACGCGCACACGAACACACCAAGACACAGATGCCTGTATGGATAAAGCCCTATGCACTCAGCTGATTGGTGTTTGCATGTTGGACAGGAATGCGATGACACCTGAACCATAATTATGAAATTGCTTTACTTGATTTGCGATAATCCTGAGACAAGAGCCCAACGACTGGCTAACGCTGCCAAATGACTGATTTTGCACACCAAATAAACACATGAACACTTTCAAAACTGCTAAACCAAAACTTTCATAATGATTTAAAGGTAATAATATAGAGAATATCGCAAAGACAATGTCACTCAAAAAGCGCACAATGCACATCACATAACATCAACTACTAATCATCTTTTACAAAGTTGTACTATGCTAATACAATACTAACAATATTGTATGGGAATTATTTTGGAACAGTGCTATTTTAGTGTAACTGAGATGCTATTAAAGTTTTTATTAATATTTTAAATCAGTTTTTATATTATACATTATTTTATTTCCAGATTTAATTTTAATGTTAAAGGGGTCATATGATGCAATTTCAAATTTTCCTTTCTCTTTGGAGTGTTACAAGCTGTTCGTGCATAGATAAGATCCCTAAAGTTGCATACCGCCCAAATGTATACGCAAAGAAAGAAGGCGTAACTTTTATTCTCGCTGTAGTATTGTTGTTGCCGCCGCCGCCATGTCGTGGAGACGCTGTGTGTTTCGTTGTGAAAGCTAAACTACTTTGTTTGGCCTTCCAAAAGAGGACGATATCCGCTTCGTCATGCCTAGAGCTGATCCGTGCTGGTCGCTGAGGAAATACATCAACTTCACGCTGTGGATCGCCGGATCGGCTTTCACCATGGACGAAGCGGAGTCCAGCCCGGGGTCGTCACATGTGGTTGCCGCAAGCCCACCCACCGCCGCTCACTCTAGGCCTCCGCTCACTCTAGCCCACCGTGTGTGACGCTGTGTTTCGTTGTGAAAGCAAAACTACTTTGTTTGGCCTTCCAAAAGAGGACACGACCAGAAATCAGTGGTTAAGTTGTATTTAAAACACTGTTCCAGAACAGTTCAACCCAAATATTAATTTATGTGCACCCCTTTTTATGGAGGACTGTTTCCTGATCCTGGTAAAATAGACTACAATGCCGACTGTTCTGACTCACAGACTGTAAGTACGTTTTTTATATTTAAAGAATTTGCCAATGATGATTCAAACGCGAGTTTTTTGGGCAGTGTAGAGTAGCACTTGTTGTTTGTCATTTCTCCGATCACAAATGCAGACATGGTTTTATGTTTACGAGGCGCGATGCAATGCAACGCGTAAAAAGACAGTATAAGTCATTATAATCAGTAATTATGTCCCCACTGGATGCAACAAATGACTCGTTTATAATGGGTTTTTTAATGTTTTTGTCTCGTCGCTCCGGCCGGGACAAGGCATCACAATATGGCAAGGG
>NW_015646352.1:3011629-3012014 GCF_001515625.1 Sinocyclocheilus rhinocerous | reverse complement strand
GCAGGGCATAGAGGAGAAACAATAATGTACATTATGTGAAAAATAATGTGATTTTTTTTACCTTAAACCACATAAACACATTGCATTACACCAAATACACAACATAATGTTCTTTTTAGCAACGTCATATGACCCATTTAATATTTTATTTTATTTATTTTTTTATACATGTCTATATAGTTTTTATTAACTTCTATATCAGTTTTAAGCTGTCTCATTTAGAAGGCTGCGCCCTCCAGAGGTCGAATCCTCTGGAGGTCGCATCCTCTGTAGGATGCATTTACGAAGTGTCCTCAACCTAGAATTAAACGAGACGGCCTTCGTAGGACAGGCGGAAAAGGAAACAGGAAGTATCACGTTGCTATGCCAACACATTTAGAGCATC
>NW_015646352.1:3007841-3011481 GCF_001515625.1 Sinocyclocheilus rhinocerous | reverse complement strand
TATATATATATATATATAATTCTTTTCAGGCACCAGTTGCTTGTCACATTCAAATTGGTTGTCATAGTAACGACAGTAATTTGTGGAGATTCAGTGCATTGAGTTCCACAAATCTGAATGCATTATTTGTAAATTGACTGTTAAGATAAACATTTTGCACAATTTAGTATCTGTAATATCATTGTGTTGCCACTAGATGCCTGTATAGCCCTATGTAACAATCCCTAGTGGCTAAGATATTGCACATAATTTACACATAAATCACACATAAATAAATTTTATTACATTTTGATTTGGATACTATATACTATACTACTACATATTAGCTGTGTCTCATTTAGAAGGCTGCGCCCTCCGGAGGTCGAATCCTCTGGAGGTCGCATCCTCTGTAGGATGCATATACGAAGTGTCCTCAACCAAGAATTAAACGAGACGGCCTTCGTAGGACAGGCGGAAAAGGAAACGGGAAGTATCACGTTGCTATGCCAACACATTTAGAGCATCGTTGCGCTCTCACACTACTTAAATGAAGGAAAATTATTTCTAAATTTGGAAAGTAATTTGAAAAAAAAAATGCTTTTACTTGTTTTATTTTGTTCAGTGTTTGAGGAGCTGCAGTGTACATACAGCAGACATCTGTTAAAGAAAAAAAGGAGGAGGATATTAAGAACAAAGTTTATCCGTTTTTACCCGAGGCAATTTTAAGGTAAGTTGTAAACATCACATCTGCGCTTGTGTGTACATCTGCCGGCGCCGGCATTTTTCTAATTAACAACGGTTGTTTACGGCGACGCAAAGAATTGTGGGTTATCTGTAGCAGCGAAGGATACACCTCATGCATCCTCCGAATTCCTGTGAAAGAAGGTCGCATTCGAAGTGTCCTACTTGCTTTTCTGAAATGAGACAGCCTCGATGACGTATGCAGCCTTCGAATGCGATCTCCGGAGGGCGCAGCCTTCTAAATGAGACACAGCTTTAGTTATTTTATCAAGTTAAACTAAATTAAAATGAAAAAGTTTGCCTTGTCAACAAGCTGAAATAAAATTGGTTAAAGCATGGCTTTGATTTAAGTTTCAGTTTTAGGTTTAATTAACTATAATAACCCTGTTTCAGTAAACATTATTGAGAAATGTATATTTGGTCATGTTATTTATGTATTTATTTATGAATGAATGTATTTTATTTTTATTTTATAATTTATTATTTGATTTGATTTTTATTTTGTTCTGTTTTGTTTTATGCCATATCACCATTTAGGATTATTTTCATGGCAAGAACAGGGCAAAAAATACTGTTAACAAATTAAACAAATGAATGATTATTATAAATAAAAATGATAAATAATTTATCGACAGATGAATTCTGTCTGAGATTGTTTAGCTGCACCTAAAAATTTAAAATTCTAGTAGTTTTCCTGTTGATAGTTACTAAATACATCCTATAGATAACAAATGAATTCATTGTCAAAAGACATTAAAACAGCAGAGATTCAGGTTTTCGCTATTTAATCAGAAAAAGACTAAATGTAAATGCCTTTTAAGACACACTTGAGATGGATAGCAAATTGCATGGAAATGTATTGTGCTTTCCCAATCGGATCACAATCTCAAACAGCTCCAATGAGACAATGCAACTTTGATGCCAGCACACACAACCTAACAGTGCAAAGACTTACGTGGCATTTTGAAATCATCAGGTCTTTCTCCCATTTTGACATTCAATGAATATGAATACTGGCATGATGCAGAGTAAAAGTGGCATAATATGTTGATCAAGATTGGCTTAAAACATTTACAGACTGATAAAAGAACATTTAATGCGTCACAACCAAGGCTTATGTTCGCTTATGGTGTTAGATATGAAATTCAACCCTGCAGGGTGTCCATCCGCCAGTTAACCACAGCGAAAAATCAATGGAGGCTTGATTATATAAAGAAAGAAAAAAAACACATTTAACTTACAGCTCGAAAAGTTGGAGATTCTGAAAAAGTTGCCATGAGAGAGTTGTCAGAGGGTTTCCGGACAAGTTTCTGCAGTGGAGAGAAAAAAGAGAGAGAGAGACAGAGAGAGAGTTTAATGATTTAACACTGACTATTTGCGACAAGGTGATAAAGAAAACACAGGGGAGGCAAACAACGGCAGTGCGGCGACCGGCCAAAAGTTAACGGAATAAGTGCAGCAGTACGGTACCTTGCAGCCTCACCAATCCAATAAACAGAGACATGGTCATTTTCAAGACAACAAATTAAATCGGGGAAAAGGAGGCCTGGAGCCTTAAAAGCAACTAAACTCAATACAATGCTAAATGACTGTGAAGCAGATAAGGCATGTTTTCAGAACAGAGCTTTTAGATGTGGGAGGCCGAAATGGAAGCATTACTCCAAAATAGAAGTGAGGGTCTCTAAATGATGTTTGTGTCAAGTCCAGTAACTAATACAGTGGGATGGCACAGAAATGAAAGGTATTATGTGTATAAAGCTGTTCAAGATTTCACCGAAGCTCTCCATAAGGAGAACGTTTGGAGTTAAACTAAAAGTAAACATCTTTTCTCTTGCATACTTACATGCACAAATACATACAGTACTGCCTTGTGGGACGGCAGCAAGCAATGCCTCTCCTGGGGCTGAAACAAAAACCCTGGAGCCTCACTAACAGGCCTTCATTATCAATATTTATTGAATACTTCAGATCACTTAATACCCCAACACTGGCCCGCTCAAATCCTATCAGGTGCAGCTGACAGATAATCAATGCCCCCAGATGCATCCTTTCGCCCCAGTGCCACCCAGGGGACTGAAGCCTGCTGACTGGCCGTCCCTGACCCGTTCCTTCACCTGCATTTTATTTCATCAACTACTGACAGCACAACAAAAGACCATTACAGCTAACTAGAACTATTGTACATAAAACAATGGAAGTTGAGCCCTGTCAGCCTAAATGCAGATCTGGGCCTGTACAACCTGAGTTAACCAAGCTCAAATATCACACATCAACTTGAAATTAAAATTAATCATTTTACTTCTGGGCCTATGTAATGCATGCTCCTGGTGTTATTGTGCACAAATATTTAAGAAAACAGGGATGCTTATTTTAGCAAGGTTGCATTAAACTGATCAAAAGTGACAGTAAAGACTTTTGCATTGTTATATAAAAAAAAAAATAAACAATCCATTTCAAATAAATGCTGTTCTTTTAACTTTCTATAATTTAAAAAAAAAAAATGCTGAAAAATGTGGTTTCCACAAAAATATTACGCAGAGCAGCAGTTTTAAAAACTGATAATCATTTAAATAATCACTTTGCCATCACTGTAATAAATTACAATATAAATGTTAATATATATTAAATAGAAAAAAAAAATCAAAATAAACAAAAAATATTTTAAATTGTAATAATATTTCAAAATATTTAAATTTTCCTTTTTCCTTGGTAAGTCTTCTGTGAAAAAATCATTAAAAAATTAAAATGAAAACTTGGTAGTGTGTACATGCGTGGGTGTTTGTGTATATATACACATATATTTACACACACACACACACACACACACACCCCCATTGAATTTCTCGACAAAGTTAAATGATGACAGACAGACAGACAGATAGACAGATAGACAGATAGATAGATAGATAGATAGATAGGC
>NW_015646352.1:2965805-3007583 GCF_001515625.1 Sinocyclocheilus rhinocerous | reverse complement strand
TCGTTATATTGACGTCTTTGCGAGGCTGAAACACTGATTGAGCGATTACATGACACAGGATACGGATTGTAAAGTTGTACTCTTTCTTTTAACTTACCTTTGGACGTTTAGTCATGTTTATTTTGTGCTGAAACTGGTATTAATGTGGAGGAGATGATTAGTTCACGTGCGCCTCACGCTGCTGCGTCTGTTGAACTGAGTACCAAAGCACAATGCTTATTGCGATATATTGGATGGGAAGCGCCCTTCAACGTTCCGTCCATTAACTGAAAACAGGCTAGACTAATCGATTCTTGGGATTTAAGAATCTCGTTCGTTCCGTAAAAATGAGAATCGATTAAAATCGAGATATCTAAATTTTTTACCCAGCCCTGATAGATAGATAGATAGATAGATAGATAGATAGATCTAAATTTTTTACCCAGCCCTGATAGATAGATAGATAGATAGATAGATAGATAGATAGACAGACAGATAGACAGACAGACAGATATATATTTTATTAACCAGGAATGGTTACTTGTACTTTATTTATTTAATTATTTTTTTTCACCTGCAGGTGGCAGAGTATGTCTGAAAAATTCTTCAGATACGTCAACCTTGTTTAGTAACCCCAGCATGCATATTTTGGTAGCTAATAAAGTCATAATAGGATAAAAGAGAGCTTAAAGGGCCCTTTTGGCATATCATGGTACAAAGATGTAAGTACCACTGTAAACAAGGTGCATTCCTGGAGAGTTCTTGAAAGGAACCGAGTGAAACGAAAATACCTGTTGAAGACAAAGTCGCTTCAACATGCTAATGTGCTTAATCTGAATCTGCCTAGTCTGGCACATAAGGAATCTCCAGCAGCAAAAATAAATAAATAAAATTAAAACGTGCTTGCTGTTCTGACTTGTTGCCATAGCAACTTCAGCCTGTGAATCCTCACACTTTCCTTTCTCCCCATTTCCTGTGTCACAGGATGGGAGGCAGGAACCAGTGACGGAGAGCGTCCTGTGACACGCCGTAGATGAGAGAAGGTGACGAGTGGTAAAAAGACAGACAAAAATGTATAAATTGACAAACAAAATAACCTTCGGATCCTCAAATGAAAGTTTCTCACTAACGCGCCCACTCCTGCTCCGCTTGCCCTCAGCATTCTAATCACCTCATTAAATTGATAATGAGATTATTAGGGTGGCCTCCACAGGGACACACAAGGGCTCCATATTTTGGTAGGAACATTATTATTCTTAGCACACAATAGACAAGTTCATCTGGACAGTGGGCTTTAAAGGAAGGGGTCTGGGGGATCTGGACAACTAAACCCGGAGTGCTGTCTATAAAGGCTTGATTCCTGCAAGACCCTCACACAATAACAAATCTGCAATGGAAAAATGACTTTCAAGGACTTGAACAGCTGGGGGAACAGGACCAGGAAAAACAGAAGATTCTGAATATTGCATAAACAGTTAGCCAGTCAGACTTACTAACAGAGCTATAAGAGGTTTTGTGTGTGTGTGTGTGTGTGTGTGTCTGTGTGTGTGTGTGTGTGTGTGTGTGTGTGTGTACCTGGTATTTATCACGTTATGGGGACCAAATGTCCCCACAAGGATAGTAATACTAGTAATTTTGACCTTGTGGGGACATTTTTGAGGTCTCCATGAGGAAACAAGCTTATAAATCATACAGAATGAGTTTTTTTGAGAAAGTAAAAATGCACAAAGTTTCCTGTAAGGGGTAGGTTTAGGGGTAGGGTTGGTGTAGGGCAACAGCACATACAGTTTGTACAGTATAAAAACCATTACGCCTATGGAATGTCCCCATAAAACATGGAAACACAACATGTGTGTGTGTGTGTGTGTGTGTGTGTGTGTGTGTGTGCGCAAAAACAAGATTTTGGTTTGTGTTGCTAATTTGCTAAATACTTGAAAAATACTAAATACTTGAAAAATGTAATTAACATTTCAAAAGCCTGGCAGAAAGACAACTAAGTAATCTCATGTATATTTCAAATTGTACTGTTACCTGCAACCTTAACCCTGTTACCAAAGTTATTGTATTAAAAAATACAAATATAATAATAATAATAATAATAATAATGTATTATTATTATTTATAACAAATTGAATTTTATCAAGAACTACAATCCAACATTTGGATTAAGAAAAAAAACATTTGAATTCAAAAAGTAAAATAATAAGAAGAAGAATTAGAAGAAGAAGAAGAAGTTTTTTTTTATTATTATATAAATTTATATAAATAATTAATTCAAAATAAATGATTACAATATAAGGAACATGCATTAATTAAAAAAAAATTCAAATTAATAATCACAGAAATCAGGATTTTAAACAGTACAGTATTTCTGTAACTGAGTTCTTGCTATTATAAAATTTATAAAATAGAAAAATGAAAAATAGAAAAGCAAAAAGAACACTGACTAAAAATCCTGTGTAATATTTAGTTAACAAAAATCTTCTGAAGGTTTAGCACAGACATTCACTGACCAAAAAAAGAAAGAAAGAAAAAATAAATAGATTCAGTTCAGGCTCTATTTTGTAAGCTATTCATGGAGAAACCCATTTATTCATAAGCAGAAATATTCACCTCTGTGTTCATGTTTTTATTCTCATAAATTGTAATTCAATGAGAATACGACAGTAGATTTCCAAAGAAAGGAAAATAATCACACACGCCGTTAGATTGAAAATAGAGCACAATAAACAAAGATGTGTGTGAACCGTCTTACTCCCTTGAGGGAGTTTAGCTCCCAAATAAACCCTTTCAGAACGTCGCAGACTATCAATTACGGTAATGACTTTCAGAGAGGAGCGAGGCTTGGGTGATTGGCGAATGAGAGCCAGAGCATCTTTAAACGTTTCCTGTTAGCTGGATAACAGCTGTACGTGTATATGTTTACACGCCTACGTGTACTTGATGCACGTATAAAGGTGGAGGGAGTCTCGACGTGTGCCCTTGCATACGAATTATGTCATTACCATGTCATCTATTTGGAGTCAGGCGCATGTGGGACGTGGGAAGGAAGGTTAAGGGCCTTATTGAGACAGATCATTCACCCGCATTAGCATAGAGAGAGAAGAATTATTGAGTCCCTCTGAAAGCTTCATTAGCTCCTAACCAGACATTGTACTTGCCAAGAACACGCTTCCGTGCACTCATTTCTGCTGTTCTCGGGTGTGTGATGGTCAACCTCGGTGAAGGCGATGACGACAAATGCGTCAACAGAAGCGCACAACATGAAGGCCTTTCCATGAAGCACTGCAAACACATGAAAGCGGAACTGGGCTTCACTCATCTGCGGCGTAGCGAAGCTGCCCAAATTGCCGTCCGCATTCAGGAAGTGTCCTTTTCAAAGGTCATACTTCGTTACAGTCAGAAGAAATGTCAGCTAAAATTGGATTTGGAGAAGAGGCAGTGAAGAAATAAATAATCAAACCACACATCAAACGTGACACACAACCTAAATACAAAGGTTGAGAACGTTATTAAAGATGGAAATAGACAATATATTTCTGAGAGTGCGTTCAGAAAGTCAACTTAACAGGTGGTTACCCTGACAGCAGAAAATAAATTCCTATGTTAAATGGACAGTGTCTGTAACCAGCCTAGGTCAAGCTACTCAAAAAAAAAAAATAGCTAAGATGCTAAGCTACCAACTATTATACAGAAAATGAGTTAAGCTAATAAGCTAATTATTATTATTATGACTATTATTGAATGCATTAGATACTCAAGACAAGATTGGACAAGAATATTCAAAAATAGCTTAGCTACCAACTACTGTTCAGAATAATTAGCTAATTAACCATGGATTTACTACAATGAAACCAAAAAACCATGGTTACTATAGTTAAACCACGGTAACCACAAATTAACCATGGTTTTGCTACACTAACCATAGTCTAACCATGGTATTTGTAGTAAAACTGTGGTTATACAAATAGTAATCAATATGCCAAAAAAACTATCTTTCCTTATCAATACTGACATAGTCAACATAGATATATATTGTATTATGAATGTTTTTTGTTGTTGTTTTCTTATACATTTTGTTAAAATTATGATTATTTTCATGTAGGCTACTTTTTAGATGCAACAATTCTAATTTAGTCATGGAGCTTTTATTGGAGCTTCTCTAAACCCTTATGAAAACTCTTGAAAAAAACGGCATATGCTGGTTAGGTATGTTTTATAGCATGACTACTGGTTTTAGCTGGTTTAAACTGGTCCTTAGCTGATCATGAGCTGGTCATAAGCTGGTCCTGAGCAGGATCTAGTTGCTTAGGACCAGCTTAAACCAGCACATGACCAGCTTAGGACCAGCTCATGACCAGTTAAGGACCATCTTAAACCAGCAGCCATGCTTCAAAACATACCTAACCAGCATATGCTGGCTTTTTCAACAGGGAATTAACCATGGTTTTATTGTAGTAAAAGTGTAGTAACCATGGTTCACCACTGAAAAACATAACTAAAAACTAGCAATGCTACCACCTAGCTACTTAGAAATATAGTCATGCTCTGCCTTCAACCCTGTTACTCAAGTTAATCTAGGAAAAAATATCAAAAAACACTTAGTCCCAAACTAGTCAGCCCCAATATGTTAATTTAGGCTAAATTTGTATTACTTAACCATAAACAGCTAAAAGTTTCTTTCTTTAGGGATGCTACTGCTCACTTACACCTAAAACATTGTACATTTACTTCATAAATAAAAACGGTGTCAGAAAATAAAGAAATGAAAGAATATATGTCCCACTGCACAAACCTCAGTAATTAAATTCCAAATCTCTGATTAACACCTCAATTAAATGAGAGCATCTTTGTGAAGCTGGAAAAGGGACCAGACACAATGAAGTGCAGCAAAAAGCCACATTATTTTACCTAGTTTTCTGCACGCATATCGCCATGGCACAGCTGTGTCTAATTATCCGCGATATTCATGACATCTGCACGTCCATGAACGGCCACTGCGTGGTTTTGGCATATACACACGCACCGACGTCTAAGCCTCACGATGAAATGACAGAGAGCTGCACTCTCAATGCCCGAAAGCATTTGGTGAGTTGCTGTGGGATGGCAGCACCTCATCAATAATACACACCAAAGGAGTCACGGGGAAGTCAAGGGCTAAACGGCCATAAAACGGCAATTAGACACATAGCCTGCAGTCGAGGGTAAGGTAACTATGCATGAAGAGGTAACCGAGGGCCAGGGGCAGGCCCTGAGCTTCCCTCAGCCAGCCAGCGGACCATGGGAAAGGCTTTTCTACCTGTAAACAACAGACAACAGGTGTCACTCTCTCAGGAGGAGAGTGTTATCTGCGGGACGCCGCGGATGCTAGACAGGCACCAGAACAGGCTTGGCAGTCCTGATGAGAAAACATCTTTTATATCAGACACCTGCGAGACAGTAATTGCCGCTGTGGAGTTCTTGGGAGACTGTGATGCCTTTCACGACCTCAAATAAACCTTGAAGACCATAAAAGGCAGATCTTCTAGCCCTATTGTCTTGTAAACTCATATTTTGTGCACAGTTTTGAAGGATAACCAGCATTTGGCTTCATATACAACAGAGTTGCTTGGAAATGAGCTGTAAACAAAGCCCCACCTACACCACACAGTCCCATCAAAAATAAATAAGTCTGTATGAATATTTCACTGGCTTCTCTGTGACTATTAGACCAATACACATTAGTCAAATGCGTCTTCAAGGTCAGAGTTTCTTCTCCAAGGCAAAGCTGGCCCTCCTTCCCACACATGGATATTCAAATATATATATCCATTCCGCTCCGTTTGCTTTGTTCAGACTCGTTTCTACAGCTGCCTCATCCTCCACGCTTGTCTGCTTTCTACAGCTGTCAGTTATTCATGGATTTTTGCACTGTCCCAGATACTGTAAGCCTGCTTTAAATGCTAATTCACCCAGCCTTAAAGCTCAGCAATAAAACGAAATAAAGTTAAATAAATAAATAGCCTACAAACAGATTTCTCTTTTTGCCTTTTTTTATTTCATCTATTGAAGGCAAGTCATCATACAGAGTATGAAATATGGGGTCTTACCACCTCTCTCTATATAATAAAAAAATATAAAAATAATGGTTTTTGCATAAGCAGATTTTTTTGTTTCGAAAAAATCTTTCAAAGAGAATCATTGGTAATTTGGTAATCGGTCATTTCTGTACCAATAGTAGCACCAAAACGATTTGCAAACTAAAATATTTTTTTCTGAACCTGACCCCTGTCTGCCATTGGCCAACCAAACTGGTAGCCCCGCCCCAAAACGTATTCCATTAGTTAAGCCAGTGTTGCTATGCTGGGCTAGTCAGTACGCTCAAACAAACATGTTTTGTAAGCAATGCAGTCACACTGTTTAAACTTTTTTGGAAATCAAACTATGATTGGCTTGTTTATAGTTGACGGTGCATATTAAACATGGATACAAGAAAGTATTTAAATATCAAAAAAGACACTTTATAGATAAAATAGATCACATTTTGCTAACTGTGGCGCTAAATTACCTTACATCTCTTTTCACAAATGGAGTTTAGCAGTTACAGTATCAGTTCATATCGAAGCCAAATAAGTTGTCAATCATATACAGTAAGTCATATGGTACACTACAATAAAACTAGGTTTTATATACTGTGGAACCCACATCATGTAGGCTATTCTCATGAGACGGCTAGCCTACAACCTTAGGTCATTACTGCTGCAGTCACAGCCATAATACATCGCAAATCCCTACCCACAATGCCGCAGAGGCCCGAAGGTGCCTGTGACACCGCTGTCCTTCTTGTGGCCTTCAAGGACTGCGGAAAAGGACAGTAGACACTAGGACACCAAAGACAAATCTTCTTCTCTACTCAGCAGGGAGCAATAAATCAGTCCAAATATGTATTAGCTCCCCCTGGAGACAGCCTGTGTTACTACGCCTAGCTGTTACAGTCATGAATAAAAGAACAAAAACAGAAAAGTATATGTTTTTCTGGGGCATGCCGAGGGGTGGGCCCCGGGTCAGTGCGCTAATTGTCTCTTTAATGATCTCTGACCAGCACTTGTCTCAGTTCCGCACTTCACAGTGAAAGATTTATGACTTTTCGAGAATAATCCATTCAGTGTGTTTCTAGCGCAAGGAGTGTAAGATTGCGAATACTCCTTTGGATCTTGGGCACAGGGCATCAATTAGTGTTGTCACTGCTCAGAGCTGTGAAACAGAAGGTTATGGTTTACTATGGTGTTTTCAACATCTGAAATTTATAATTAGGGGATAATCGGTGCTACAGGAACCGAATAAAAAAGAAAACAGTTGCTCATACTAGACATGACACGACAGAAACAGAGTCTGAGGTGAGAATGAACGGCTGGACATACTACACACACAGACAGACAAGGATGTTCTCATAATGAACAGTTAGCATGGATAAGCTAGCGCTTAGCCACAGGCTAATATGGATTTATGTGTGTGTGTGCATGTCAAAGGAGAAACTCAGACAGAAATTGACTATAAGCAGCTGGTAAAATGCCAGCAGCACCCCGTTTCTCTTACCCTTCTCTGTTGGTCCACTGGGAACAGTTGCCAACTCAGAGCATTATATATGAAAACACTGATCTGGAAAAACGAGGATTACAGTGTATACAACACCAGCACTAGCTTTAGTGTAGTGAAGCTCCATTTAATGTAGAGTAACTGCTAGCTTAGCTCACCAAATTTTCCAAGAAGCTTGCCCAACACTGGCAATTGGTTTTGTTGAGGAATAAATAGTGGCTACATTTGATTGATTGCATGACTGTTCTAATGACACTAATATTCTAAAATGTGAAAAATTAGTAAAAATGTGGGTGTCCAAACTTTTTATTGAGAATTTCATAGCTATAGCCATCTACAGTATATGAATGTATTACTAAAAAGCGGGCTATATATATATATATATATATATATATATATATATATTAAAATTTTTATTTTTGGTGTTTTTTGCCTCAGGATGCCCATAGCGCAATGGCGCTACATACAACGGCACGCTGCCCACAAGGCTATCAGCGCCAACACAATAGCGGTTTTCTGTTCTGGGAAAATAGACCAAAAGTACTGCTGACTCATCCTGCATGCAGGGGCGTAATGCACATTTTTGTCTAATCAAATACTCAAATATCTCCTCCACCATTACCACCTACAACCAACTAGCAATAGCAAGCAGAAAGTCAGGATTTTCCGAGCTATGACATACAGACTACTGCCTATTAAAAGAAAAAAGAAAAAAAAAAGTACTTTTTATTTTTATTCAGCCTGGTGTCACTGAAGAAAAAAAAAAAACTCTACCTACATTTAAAAAAAAATGTCACTGCAAAAATTCACTGCAGATTCCAGCTGAAATGAACACTGGTGGCAGTAAAACACCAAATAAAAAGTTGATACAGTCACATTCAAATTTAACTCTCTCACCACTCAGTCTACATTTAACTTCATAACTGCCACTATGTGCAAATAGCAACGCAATATTTTGCAAAAATGTTGCCACAGTCACATTTATTTATTATGTGCACCACCACCAAAGAAATCAGAAATCTGATTTTCACTTATATAGCAAATGCTTTCAACCCAAACCAAACTCTGCTTAGCTACCTAACTAAACTATTGGACTGAACTGTCTGTTTTTGGGGTCAGGTGTGGTTCAGTTTTCATGAATAACTTCAGATTTAGAATCAATCAAAAAATAATTTTACTTTAAAATCTCAAAGTAATGGAAGTAGTGACAGACCGTATTGTGAGGTAAATCTGAGGTAAATGGAATATCAGTAAGAAAAAAACAAAAATCAAGGGTCTTGGTTCAATCCATTGGTTTTTTTTTTGGGGGGGGGGTTTGATGGAGGCATATCTCAATGCAAGTTTGCAGTCGATTGTAAGAATGGGGCAAGGTTTAAGCAGACTAAATAACTGGAGAAGTCCAGCATACATCACCAGAAAGAAGTCTGTTGTTTCGGAAGATCAAGAAACATTATAAGCTTAAAAAATGCATGGATGAATCGTTCACAATAAGATCAATAATATGCATTAAAGAAGAAAAAAAAAGATAATTTACTGTTAGTGAATCAAAGCAATGTATCCTAAAATTTGATGAAAATGTAACATTTGAGTCAGGTTGGATCACAGGGTCTTGTATACAGGCCAAATTTGGGCTTCAACGCAATGCCCATTCAGATCTCTATTTTTCTCCTCCCTATAAAAATTTTTTTGTGTATCTGCACATTTGTTTTGGTAGTGAAATGGGCTTTTGAGCTAAATCAGCTTAAGTGAAGCACAGTCACATACAGCCTGGCTCCCACTCACTCATATCTCTCAAAACAATGAGCTGTCTGGCCTGGCAATGCCCCAGACAATGGACATTTGGGTCAGGGGAAAAACAGTCTTCCAATGTGTCCAATGCAAGACTGGTGGAGCCATCCATCATCACAGATGTTTTGGGCTGGAAGCCAGTAAAATAGGTCTTCTCTTTGCTTCCTCCTGCCTCCGGTGCCATGCTATCTCTTCTAGCAGAGCCGGGAGGTATTGTAGGACGAAGAGGCCCACTCCAAGTTTCTCTCAGGAGCACACTTGATGTTATTGGCTCCTTCTGAAGGTATCAGATGAAAAGATTGATGGAGCGTTCGAGAATTTGTGAGATACTAAACTGCAGGGTGAGGTTTGAGGCTGAATGCCCACAATCAACATCAGAGGGAACCAATCAAAGATTGCCATCCGAGCGAACAAAGTAAACAAACATGCATCTTTCTCGTACAAAGCTAATGCATTTTTTTAATCCCTGTTTCCATGGCTCGAGCCGCCACAATCACAGTGGCAGGAGATGAGATGCATTTAATTAGGACTTAATGAGATGACAGAGAAAGGATATGAGTCAGTTGCGGGGAACAACACGGCGGCTTTACACTCCTGAGGTGACTGACAGGCTTGAGACAAACACGGGCAACGAGGGCAGCCATGCCTAACCACGCACGAACTCGAATCGCAGCCCTTAATAAACAAGGATGCGAATCACAGCCGTCTGCAGGAGTGGCTCCACCTCGGGCATTTTCTGATAAATACGGTGTTGCTGGGAAAGGTTACAAGTGTGCCCTGTCAGTCAGTATTGTGAGTAATGATGCAAAGGCTAACGTTAGCATAGCACGGTCAAAGACATGCAAATGTAAATGCAAACTCAGAGTCACTTAACGCATCCTAATTTAGTATATAAGTGTGGTATAATTTGTAAAGTGCAAAACAGGTCATGTATGCAGGCCAAAGCAAGTATAATTAGCTATTAATTGCTTCTTCCTGTTTACATAGCCATGGGGACTGAAACATTAAAGGAATAATTCATGTTAAGCTCAAAATTTGTAGCATAATGCTGATTACCAGAAAAATTGGCCTTGACCATCCTTTTCTTGAAGAAAAAAAAAAAAGAAATAAAAAATCTTGGTAACGACATTTAAAATGGAAGTGAAAGGGGCCAAATATGCGTATATGCAAATACATGTTAAAATACAATAGTATAGCCAAAACATATGCGTTAACATGATTTTAGCTTAACAAAACTTGTTTACTAACTTTCAAAAGTACATTTTCATCCAATTTTACAACTTTGTTGCCATGACATGGTGCCATAAACTCTAAGCAACTGTAAAAATTATCATTTAAACAGTTTTACAGCTCAATTTTCATTCAACTTTTAATAGAACATTTAATGTACGTGCTTATATGATAATAAGCTTCACATTTCTGCTTTAAAATCCTCCAAAAACTGACCTCATTCACTTAAACAGTAAATGCCTCACCTTATTCTCCATTTTTGCTTTTTGAATGGTGTCCAAAATAACACTGCTAACTTTCACCGTATGGACAAACACATCATAAATTCCTTCTAAAATAAATTCCCTGAAAAAATATCTTCTTCAGTCATACAGGTTTAGAACAACAAGAGGGTGAGTAAATGATGACAGAATGCTCATTTCTGTGAACTATCCCTTTAAAAGCAAAAGAAACACCGGATGTTACCTGGAGACCAGTTGGCGCTGAATAAATAAGCTCATTTAATGCGACCAGCAGACCTGGTGGAATCATAATCAAACGGACGCGAGGACCACAGCACGTGTCACTGAAGTCAGAAAAATAATGAGTTGACTGAAGCAGAGGCCATTTCTCAAGGTAATGGTGAGAGAGGTGCACTTCAAGAAGATTTAAAGAATAGAAGGGAACAACGGAAGCGAAAACAAAAAGAACAGAGTGACAGATGAAAGAAGAATGAAAAGATGGATAGATAAGAGTTGTTATTTAGATACAGACCATTACCCAGGACCCTAACACCTTTTTGAGGTCACAGAGTGGCTAGGACATTAGTAGAATAAAAAACATATAAAGGATGTATACCTGTATACCTGTCCAAGAGATGGGCAGCACCTACTTGCCCGTCCAATCAGAGCTCTAGTACATTCTCACCAGGCTTCAGGTGAACTTCCAATCATTGATGGTCAAGGAAGTCATAGAGGAACTGAAATGGAACCCTAACCATGCTTGCAAATGTCAGGGAGAGAAAAGCGAGTGCGTTCGCTCTAAAATCAAGGCTATTACCTAAAAGGAGAGCTTTAAAGTCCAAGTGACACAAATGTGGGCTGATTGATTACTCTAAAACACTTTCAGTGTCTATCTGACCTCCTGACTGTATGTCTTTTGATTTTCTCAACATCCTATTTTCGAAGAAAGGGAGCAAAAGCAGAAAAATCAAATACCCAGGCACTTACTGACAGCCGTAGACTGTGTGCACTGGCTGATGTAAGTGGTATAATCTTGATTGAATGATCCAATCCACAGAAGGCACAACAGGGCCCCACTTACAGGCTGTGTTCTATTCTAGTGCTACACAATCATTGGTAATTACTTAAACAAGCTGCATTTTTCAGAGTAAGAATAGTCCATAAGAGTGCTATTTCATGCACAATAACGACAGATTATAACTCGGTGTGTTCCACCTTCTCACCGCCTGCCAAAAGGGCACTACACAAGCTGCAATAAATAGTTTAATAGTTTATAAGTGTTTCCTCATTTAGCTGATGATTTTTGATTTGCTCAAGTCAATAAGTTAGTATTTAGGGTGTGCATTCTGGGATTTCTTGGATAGCTGATGCAGTGCAACAGAGTGAGTTGTGAATGAGGCAGGTTAGGTGGAAACAGATTAGTCCAGTACGAACAAGGACGGGTCAGTACCAGTAATCCAGAACACCCTAGTAACTGCCTAGCAACCACCAGCTCTCTCTTACCTTTACATAAATCTGATCTACTTGCTGCAATAAGTTATAACTTATTTACCCTATTTGTAGAGATAACTTAAGTATTCAACTAAAATAAAGTTAGCTAAACTTATAATTTTAAGTCAAGCACAGACATTTTAAGTTGAAACATCACATTTTTACTTTTATTCTAATTATTACTTATTATAATTTTAAATTGTGATAACTAATTGCAGCAATTATTTTTACATCTTGTCTATTAATTTATCTATCTATCTCTGTCCACCATAGCAACCAACTACAAACGCTATAAAAATATCCTAGCGACCACCCAGAACACCCACACAGCTGCTTTGCAACCACCTAGCAATGCCCTAGCAACACTCTAGTAACCCTCCAGGACAACCTAATAAATGTCTAGCAACCATTTTTCAACTTCTTAGCAACACCCTTGCCACCACCCAGAACACCATATACAGCAAAGCAATAATCAAAAACACCTTAGCGACTACCCAAAATACCATGAAAAGTGCCTAGCAACACTTAGAACCACCCAGAAAAATTCCATCCATTGCTTATCTTACCTATATATCAAATGTATCTATATGTCTGTCTATCTCTTATCTAGCTCTGCTATCAATATTTTTTATCTCTATCTTTCACCACCATAGCAACCAACTAGCAATACTATAGAAAAGCCCCAGCAACCACCCAAAACATCCACACAGCTGTTTTGCAACCACCTTGCAACACTCTAGTAAACCCACCAGGACACCATAATAACTGTCTAGCAACCACCCAGAACAAGCAACTAAACAACCAACTTTTTAGCAACCACCCAGGCCAACCAATCTACCGAATCAACCACCCAGGACAAACAACAAACCAACCAAACATCCACCCAGGACAACCAATCAACCGCCGACCCAGAAAAAACACCAACCAACCAACCGACGACCCAAAAAAACCACCAACCAATCAACCGACGACCCAAAAAAACCACCAACCTACCAACCGACGACCCAAAAAAACCCACCAACCGCCGACCCCAAAAAAACATCAAACTAGCAACCGCTGACCCAGAAAAACACCAAATAACCAACGACCCAGCAAAAATAACAACCAACCAACCATTTATCTATGTGCAGTATACAGAATGTATTGTACAGTATGCTAGTATTCTATTCTCATATTCTCTATTCTCATTCATTCATTGAATGTGCACAGTTGGTTCGGGTATAAAAAAATACAGTTTCACATTACAGTTGAACTCTGTTGTACAGGTGGCTTGGATGACGTACAATGATTTCTGCTCATTTTCTGCCTTGTTTGAAGGTGGAATTATTCATTAAGCTGCATCGGGAAGGTCAAAAGTTTGGCCTGAGGATCCATTCACACATGTGATCCTGTGAGACTGGGTTTTGTGTGACATATGTCATCCAGGCAGGTGGCTCGAACCAGTGCAAAAAAACAACTCCAACTGGAGGTGTCACTGTCACTACCATGACCTCCCTTCATCCTCACACCCTTGATTGACTGCATGTAACATGAGCCCTCAGCATGAGGTGGCTTGGATGACGTGCAATGATTTCTGCTCATTTTCTGCCTGTTTGAAGATGGGATTATTCATTAAGCTGCGTCTGGAAGGTCAAACATTTGGCCTGAGGATCCATTCACACATGTGTTCCTGTGATACTGGGTTTAGTGTGACATATGTCATCCAGGCAGGTGGCTCGAACTAGTGCAAAAAACAACTCCAACTGGAGGTGTCACTGTCACTACCATGACCTCCCTTCATCCTCACACCCTTGATTGACTGCATGTAACATGAGCCCTCAGCATGATGTGTCAGGAAGGCAAAGCCCACACCACATGTAATTTGCAGCATTGGGCCGGGACCAAGCATCCTGTCGGGCTCAGAGATGAAACAGCGGCTGACATGAGTAAAGGAACTATGCAAGATGGTCATGCCCGCAGCTTTCACATCTGATACCCAGGTGTGGGACTCTTTCTTTTGCCAGCATTAAACACAATGAGGAGTTTGTCTTCACCCTCAACAGCGTGAAGCTTTTTGTCTAAGAGCCTGCTCTCAAAAGGAAGTCTCTCATGTACTGTTGTCATCTACATGTCCCTTACGTGGTTGAGTTTTATTCTTTTTACACTTTTATATATTTTATATGTAATCAGTGCTGGGTAGATTACTTACAAATTGTAGTCCATTACAAATCACATGCTGAAAATTGTAGTTAGTAACGTAATCTATTGGATTACACATATTAGGTAATGTATACTGACTACTTTTTGATTACTTTTATATTATTCGTAAGAAAATATTTTCCATTCATAAATGATATATAAAGGTTTTGATATACTCGTATCAAAAATATATTAAATATAAAGTATAATTATTAATTATATGCACTGCGTGTAATGTACAGTATATTGTATTTATACATTTATAATGAATGAATAATATACACAGTATAAATATGATATATAAAATATGATATATATCATTTTAAAATGTAAAAAAATACTCTCTGTCCTCTACCTGCAATGAACCTTAGTCACACAAACTCACATTTACACTTTTATTTTTCTATAATCGCTTATTATTTCACAGCAAGATAAATTTATCATGGGAATTTGATAAACGTCATGTCTACTTGCGCAAGCAGCCATTTACTGGCCTACAGTCCGCCCACTCCATTAAAAGAAGCATTTTCAAAGCTGTTCGGTTCACAGCTGATTAAGGTCATTAAATAGGTGGGCTGGTTTACAGAAGCCGTGGAAAGCGTTTAGGTATCACAACATCTCTTGCTGAGCGACGAATGTTCAGTTAAGATGCAAATCTCTCTCATTAACAGCTCTGTGTATTCATTGGTGCTCCCAGTTAGATTGTGATGTTCTGAACCCCCCCTAAATGAGAGGAATGTTAATGGCCGTAGTACCTCTGATGACATGAGGCAGTAACACGTTGCCAACTGGCCCTCTTGGCTTTTTGTAGATGCTGTACGATTGCAACTGTGGCAACAGGACAGAGGGAAAAAAGCAGCCATGCCGTCTTGCAGGGGGTGAGCACTGGAGGAGGAAGGGGCCATCTTGAACTGTTTCCGAGCTGAGACATCCTGAGCCATAGGCACAGATGGCACCTTGAAACTGGCATGTGTGACTGCTTGAAGGCGCAGAGCCAGAAACAACATCGGGGAAATCCATTTGTAGCACACCTCCACCACTGACGGGACCAGGGAACAAGCAGAGGTGAATCTGGATTAAGTCAGGGGAACGTGTTGCATAGTAACCACTCTGGAGAATTTATGAAATATGATGATCTGCTTGCAAGGGACCCCATCACTAAAATAACAAAGCATTAACTTATGAATAAAGACTTGTTTTATAGTAAACACCTTTTTTTTTGTTTTTATATATAAAGAACCATTTATATTGTTATAATGATATGTTAAAATGCAATTAAGAATAATAAATAAACATTTAAAAATATTATTTGGAAAATATTTACTTTGTTTAAACTTGACAGTGTGTCTGTTAGGCTCTATTAATGTTAGTCATATCCATTTGAAGAGGAACATGTTTAATCGTATAAAATCATTTGTTTAGCATTTTTCATAATAAATACAATTACAAAAACAAATCAATAAAGAACTGTTTAAATACGTTTAATAGTGCCTTACTACCCCAATAGCCTGGCAAGCAAACTAAAGTCTGTCAAACAGAATATGTATTTCAAATTGAACATATTTAAATCAATATTTAAAAAGTTAACATGCTAACATAGCATGACAGCTCTAATAATATTAATATTAATAAGCACAAAAAATGTTTGTAAATTTTTATTTTTTACAAACCCTTGGAACTTTTGTACTATACAAATATAGTATCTAACAATATTACAATGGGTAAAATAATAACAAAAAGGATGCACTGTCAGTATTTTCCATATACTAATTATTAATCATTTATTTTGACTTGAATACAATGAAAAATATACAGCAGAATGTTAAAATAAAATCTTAATGTGTATGAATAACGGATATGTTTCATGCATGTTTAATATATTAAACAGTATTTTTCTCACACAGTATAATGTCTAAACATATGCTTGAAGACATTGTGATTTGGATGTTGATTCCTGGCTTTTAACCAACAGCAAGAAAGACCATTCTTTTTGAGAACATATTTTGCTGGTGAAGAATAAATCTACAGCTAGACCAGCACTAAGCTTCAACATGCATGGGAATTCCAGCTTAAGTCGGTCTTTTCAGCAGGGTAATGACTTATTAGTAGGCCTAACTGGGCCACTTCAAATTGGTGAAGATATTTTCTCAGACCAGCATTGCCAGCTATCTTCTCCGTACAGTGTATTCTAATGAACTGTGAGATGGAGGTTTCCTCCAAGCTTGTACAGCCTGGCAGCTTCTGACAGAACCCAAAGGGACATCTTTCTGCACGCCAAGCACAAGAGCACACAGCCCTGACCTAATACTCCATTTTCCCCCACCCCTTTTTTCCCACTTTTTTCTTTTTTTCAACCCAAACATGTTTTGTAAGATAAGCCTCCTTAACCACGGCAGATTCTGCACGCTTTTTGTCTGTGTGAAAACGGATTAGAAGAGGAAAGTGGAGCGGGGAAAAGGCATAAAAACGGACTTTTCTTTTCTTTTTTTTCTCCACCGGGTTCTTTCAGAGATTTGAGCCCGATGACGCACCCAATGGGCCGCAGACTGAGGGAACGTTCTGTAACGGTGTTTGTCGAACTCGTGTGAGACAAGAGAGGACGGCGGACTCGGATGCCAAAGTTCTCCAGTCTTTCGTGCCATTACTTAATGAAAGTGCTGTAGTCCTTTCTTCAACTTCCTGTGGGTTTTAACTAGATCATTAGCAGAACAGATTTAATTATAGCACGGGCAAGTGCACGACGCATTAGAGGTGCACCTGGCAAACTTGGTCCATCATCAAAATACTAGGCGCAGAGGAGCCTGGGCTTTCCAAGGGTTGGCAGCGAGTTGGGCTGCAGTGGCCTTCTGGGAATGCGGAAGCATAATGAAGTATTATATTCATACCGCGGCAGGAGCTAAACATCATTTTCCTGAGAGCAGTAAACCAGCAGGGATTCTGATCCTGAACCTGACTGGCCTACTTGACTCGACTCTGTAGAGCTCCAAAAACAGTATTATTTTGCTTTTACCTTATTTTTGGCCTTTTGACACTTGCTCTGTAGGTACAGTAGAGAGGTGATGGGAAATAATGGGGAGAAAAGGGACAAACAGGACTGACATAAGTCATATTCAAACTTGCATTGAGAACCACAGTTCCATGTTTTAAAAAAAGATTGAATTTCTTGCAAAATGTTGCAGTAGGCAAGATTTTTTTTCTACTAAATTTGCAACGTTCCTGTGTTCAGCACCCTTTCCTGCAACCATGCTATCCACTAGGTCAGTGGTTCTCAATTCCAGTCCTCACAACCTCCCGCTCTGCATATTTTGCATGTCTCTCAGATAACCAGCTGGTTAGAAGAGAGCTCCATGCATGAACTGTGTTCCGATTGACATGGTCCCTACATAGTGTTCATTGCTCCCTACTCCCTGAGCACGGGAAATCCGTTGAAGTTTACTTCACTTCGGAACACTCATTCATGGATCTGTGCTACGCTACTGCCTGCAGCATCTTCACACACAGACGAAACTTACTAGAGAAGTGTGAAGTGTGACATAATATACCTCTGTAAATAAACACAATTTAAATTTGCGCCTTGCACACTTTAATGCCCTTTGAATGGAACACATACACTCCCTTCAAACTGGAATCATGGTGGAATATCCTAAGTCCACTTCGCAGGGCACTTACGGTTGAATAGAATAAATGTCTGAAGTGACGATACAAAATGTGCAGAGTGGGGTGTCACGAGGACTGGAATCGAGAACCACTGCACTAGGTCACAGATCCGACCAGAAGCTTGCTTTTTAGAGCAGGGGTTTAAAACCTTCTGCTAAAGATGCCCAAATTTGATGATCCCTTTGCTAAAATATGAAGACATGTTCCCATGCATAAAGATCCATTTATAAAGTTTGAGAAAACAGTAAGCATGACATTACAAATTAAAATATATTTTTTTAACAAAAAAATTTTCTTATATTTATATGTTCATATACACATTATTAGAATGTATATAAAAAAAGGTGCGCTGTCAGATTAATACAAAATAAATATTGCACAAAGAAGTTTTAATCGTGTTTTGGCTTTAGTGCCAAATATTGTTGATTAAAAAAAATTTTTTTTTTAAATAACTATTAAGCTTTCTTAAAATGACAAATGACATAAATATAAAAGACAACTGTTGTTTTTTAAATGTATAATTCCATGGTTCACAATCACTTTCACTATATTTTTATTTAAAAAAAAAACAGCAATGTTTGGAAAAAGTTTAAGCTTTTCAGGTAAATCAGTCAATTTGGCTTACAGTATATGATGGCTTAATTAGTTGTCTCTTCATATTAATAAATAAATAATATATACTTCATAAAAGTTAAATAATTTTATAATAATTACAAATTTTAATTTCCAGTGTTTTATTAATAATGTAAATGATTATCAATTATTATTAGTATTATTATTTATATAGTACAATAAATAAATATAATATAAATCATTATATAATGAAGACATTTAATTAAAACAAAAACAAACAAACAAACATTTTTACTTTAATTCCAATGTATATAATTTTTTTGCTTCACAATCACTTTCATATATATATATATATATATATATATATATACATACACTCACTTTCACCATATATATAAACACACAGTATAAATCAGTCTTTATGCCTTTATATTTTAGGAAGAGGATTCCTTGCAAAAAGAAAAGAGCCTGACATTTGGCAATCTTTGGCATCAAAAAGTTTGAAAACCCCTTTTTTATAGAGCTGTACTGTGAGGTTCCGTTGGGAAAATAATGGCATGTTAGTTCAAAAGCAGCACTAATGCTGAACCCTAATGCTACACAAAATTCACTATCATGCTTTTGTCAGGCAGATGTGCTGGCATATTAGTTTTGCGCTGATATTTTTCATTAACTTTGCAGGCTGTCGTAGTCTATTTATCAAATGAATACACATGGTTTAAAATGAAGATGCAAATGGAGGAGAGGAGTGTTTGACTTTCCGCCCTGGCACCAAACAAATGTGAATTTTGCACACCAAACATGGCAGACAGAGAGGAACAAACAAACTCCCGCAAACAGTGATATTTGCATACGCAGAGCTGTCAGTTCCACTGTCATGTGGCAGTGTTTGTGTGCATTTGCATCTCTCTTTCTGTCGCTCCCTTTTGTGATTCTCTCTATCACTGTATACGCGAGACCCCCTCCTGACTTCATTCTCTCTTCCTCCATCATCTTTTCTTTGCATAATTTATTCCAAACCCCTGTAAAATGCTAAACCATCTCCCTCCGCATCTCTCTTAATGTTGCTTTTTATACCTTGTGCTTACCGACAGCTTATGCGGATGCTAGAAAACCGGGGCTGTAAAAATAAAGACGGCGCTGACATTCCCCAGGACTGGTTTGCAGGAGGTAACAGCTCAGCGGCCAGCGTGGGGTCCCGCAACAGAGGTATTGATCCGTACCGTGTCAGCAGGGTTGGCATGACCTCCCAGGGGAGAGCACAGGCTGTGCCCGGCGCATCTGAGCATCACAGCCCATTAGCCCAGCTGATATAGGGAGCACCGCTCTACCGGAAAACCAGTCGCTACGGTACAAGGAGGGTGGTTCAGAATATAAGTTTTTAGCCTAGTGAGAAGATTGAGATATGCATACCTACATCTACTCGCATACAAGCACTCACGAAAAAGGTCAAATTAGAATGATTATGACTGTTTTCATACTGGTTTCCTTCAGATGTTGTCATTGGTTAACAAACAGAGAGTCCCGCCCCAAACTCACACCACTGGTTGAGTCAGTGTTGCTGCGTCAAGGTGCTCAAACAGATCGATGCTTGAATAACACGTTTAAGATTATCAGGTAATGGAGGGCTCATTCACAGTTGGTTTAGCAGATTAATAAATTAATAATCTTGAAAATGATAATCTATATAATGCATCTTAATAATTATATTTTATAATTTAAAGTTTTATTTAAAAAAAAATAGTAATTTGTTTAGTTTATGAACAACTGTATGTGAATTGTAAATTATTATAAAATGATAATAATTCTATAGTAAATTAACAATATAAATGGTTATTTAAAAAAATGATTTACATTAATAAAATTATAAATAAGTAAATGAATGAATGAATGAATGAATGAATGAATGAAATAGCTACAAAAAATTAGTTATTAATAAAAAAAAATAGCTTGGGATCAGTGGTGATTTTTTTTTTTTTTTATAAAAATATTTTGAATTCAAGAAGCCCAAATTCAACTGAGCAAGAGTGAAGGTAAAGGCATTTGTAATGTTACAAAAAATATATATTTTAAATAAATGCTATTCTTTTGAACTTTCTATTCATCAAAGACCCCTGGAGAAAAAAAAGTATCATGGTTTCCACAAAAATATTAAGCAGCACATGGCTGTTTAGCACAATAACAAGAAATGTTTTTTGAGCAGCAAATCAAATCAGCATATTAGAAGAATTCCTGAATGATCACGTGACACTGAAGGCTGGAGTAATGACTGCTGAAAATTCAGTTTTGCAATCACAAGAATAAAGCCAATGGTTTAGAATGATAGTGTATTTTAAAGGGGTCATATGATGCGATTTCAAGTTTTCCTTTCTCTTTGGAGTGTTACAAGCTGTTCGTGCATAGATAAGATCCCTAAAGTTGCAAAGACTAAAGGTTTCAACTAGAAATCAGTGGTTAAGGTTTATTTACAACACTGTTCCAGAACAGTTCAAACCAAATATTCAGATGAAAGCAACGCATTTTACGGAGGACAAGGACTGTTTCCTGGATTTACCTTAAACCGCATAAACACATTCCATTACACCAAATACACAATATAATGTTCTTTTTTAGCAGTCATATGACCCCTTTAATTGTATCTGCACATCCCAAGGGGGACAGGAATTTGTCTAGGAAAAAGAGAGGGAATCACATTAGTATACATTGCAAGTCTTATTTGAACCTGCCTCTCCTGCATAAGGGCTTGAGTTAACATCATGTCTGTTTTCCAGTAAAACAAGTTCTCTCTCTTTTTTCTGAATAGACAAAACCTCAGACAAAAGCAACAAGGTTCCTGGGATGACAAACCACCATACAGTGTAAGCAAGACAATGCTGTGGTTTTGAAGTACAGCACAAAGCAGGCAGACGGCGTCACGGAACAAGTGACTGACAGCCGAGCACAGGAGGCCAGACCCCAGCCTCACAAATACCATTCTCACTGTTTGATTGACAGTTTTAATCGGTATCACACCGCTCCATCATTTAGACCCCATCTATTTTAGTCAAAAACACATCAGACAAATGGACACCGTTTCATGTTTTAAAAGGCGAGAAAAGCTTGGTCAAGTGTGACATGAATGCTGATAAGTTGAGAGTTCAGTGGTATTGTTTCATGCCATTAAGCACATCAAAAGTGAAACTGATATAACAACTGAAATGGAAAATAATGGTGGACTTATTGGTTTATTGACTGGAAGGGAAGTTAATATTTTGCCACTTTAATTGACCACTTTTTATCAATAGAGAGAGTAAAATGTTGCAATACTGAAAATGAAAATGAACAATGCAATACTGGAAAATGAATTGTAATATACTGATATATGACCGCACTGCCACATCCGAATGGCACAGGAAATTGTAGGGAAAAGAGGAGAAAGGGATCGAAACATGTTGCAGGCAAAATTTACTTCTGCAACTCTAATGTTTAGAGCAGATATTTTTGAAAGCAGAGATTATTTTTTTAAATCAAATAAAAATAACAAAATAAATATTATAATTTAATAATTTAATAAATACGTATATGTACACCCACAAAGTTTAAAGAAAAAAGTCACTAAGAAATGAATATAAAATAAATACATTAATAAACAATAAACAAATAAAATAAAGCAAACAAAAATTTAATTAAATTATTAAATTATAAAAAGTGAAAGGTGAAAAAAAATTTTTATAAAATAAATAAATAAATAAAATAATTAAAATAAAACAAAAATAAAAATGATTGACTATATTATAATAGAAAATCATTAATAAAATTATTAAACAATGTCACAGTATAATATAAAAATAAATACATAAATATAAAAAACAAATTATTATAATAAAATAAAATTATAAAAAGAATGATACAACTAAAAATACATAAAATGAAAATAAAATAATTAAACTGGCTGTACATTTTATTAAGTTGCACAGCTGTTTTGCATTAAATATAGACAAAGAAAATTCAAACTTATGACATTGTGTTTGGTTAGCTTAGGATGTGCGTTTAAGGTGTGCGTGTTTGGTTAGGTTAGGTTAGGCTCTAATAAATTCTAATAAATGTTTCAACCGGAGTGTTCCAATCTTGACTTCAGAGTGGAATCAAAAGCACGGAAGTGCTATGTATAATAGATATTTATTTAGCAAGTCCTTATTTTTTAATTCTAGAAAGCATTAGTTTCCTCTTCCGGCTTTTTGTTTAAGATCAGTGCTGAAATCTGTAAGTCAGCTGCTGCCACCAGACCTTGCCTGTCAACCCAACATGATCTCTTTCTCACGGATGTCACAGAGTCCCTGTCAGAAGCCTTGGCTATCAAAAAAAGAAACCTCCTCTTTTGACACATCTCTGACAAAGAAGCCAATTAGTTAGGCCTCTCATGGCGCAGACCTGTTCTCGTGTATGCCGGAGAGAGCTTTTATCCTGCTGTACAAGGACATCTCCCCATGGAGAGATGACGTTGATGCTGAGCGCTAGTGGCGGGAGGGTGTGAGTTTCACGGGGGCGAGTGCAGGTTGGTGTGATGGACCTTTTTGTGCGTCTTTAAACACTGATCTATACTGAAAAAAACAAACAGGAAGTTATAAAAAGGATAACCTGCCTGTCCACTCCTACTCAGTTTTTCCTGCACTGCAATGTGACTCTGAGAGAGAGAGAGAGGGAGAGACGATTCAAGAAGGCTGGTTCAGTCTGTCACTGAGTGACACACTCCCTGTTAATATAACAAGTAACAGCATTAGGAATGCAATTGATTTATGACATTCAATGAGAAATAATACACTTCAAATACCGTTCAAAAGTTTAATGCTTTTGAAAGTCTCTTATAATCACCAAAGCTGCATCTACTTGATCAAAAACATTAAAAACTGTAATACTATGAAATATCATTATAATTCAAAATGTTTTCTGTTTACATATATTTTAAAATGTAATTTATACCTGTGATGACAAAGCTGATTTTCAGTGTCGCAAGATCCTTCAGAAATCATTCTAATATGCCAATTTGGTGCTCAAGAAACTAGCATCAAATGTTGAAAAAAATTACAAAAAAAAAAAATTATATATGTATATATATATATTGGAAACAAGAATATAAAGAGAAACATAAAAGCATTTATTTGAAAAAATAAATCTTTTTTTAACATTATCAATATCCTTACTGACAACGCTGATCAATTTTAAGGCATCCTTGATAAATGCAAGTATTAATTTAAGTATTAATTTCATTTTATTTAATGTATTAAATTATAATGACTAATTATCACAATTATAATTAGCAATTATTAGAACAATTATTTAATTAATAATTATAATAATTAATTTATACTTGTATTTATCAAGTAAAAAAAAAACATTTACCGACCACAAACTTTTGAACAGTTGTATATGGCAGGACTTTTTAATTTGATTGTGAACACACACACACACACACACACACACACAAACACTTTCCTTTTGAAATTGATGAATTGTGCAAATTAAGACCAGAGACATTTATTAAGAAAACCAACGTATCTAAATTCAGTATGTCCAAGATCAGTCATTTTAAAAATGAATATTATAGATAAGTAATACTGTCATTACTTTATTGTAGATGTTTTACAAGTGAATGTTATGTTAAGTTATGTTTGGAACAATAAAATACTAAAAAACATTGTTAATTCCTTGTCAGTCACAGAGTTAGTCACATGGCATTTACAGCTCACTAAGACATTCAGAAACTGAGCTACCTTGAGCATTAATGGCAGATTTTAAACTGCATACTTCCAGAGAAAATTCATATCACATATATAAAATCAAAAATCAAATATAAAATAGCTGATTCTTAGAATTTATTTTTAAAGCCAGTCAAATCATATGGGAGCTTGCAAATTTGAAAACCCCTTGCAATATTTGCATGTATTTCAGGAAGAACTACCGAAACATCCTGCAAAGCCTGGTTCTCCTTTGACTACAGTGGCCTGTGGCCTGTGCTCCTGAAGAGAGAGTGTGAAAGAAAGTAAAATAAAACAGTGAGGGATGGCAGCCAATGACACAGAGAAAGTATAAGAAAGAGAATGACAGATGCACAGACAGGAGAAGATACAAGATTTGGGGACAGTCGGTACCCCACATATTTAAGAATATAACTTTACGACCTCTATAGACAACTGACTTCATCCGTATCATTCTGCTGCTCTGAGTTTTATGGGAGCTGTCTTCCAGAAGTTTGTAAAGTGGCATTGCAATGCATCATGGGTCATGATGAGTGACGGTCTCATTGCCTGGATTCATGGGCTGGTAATGGGAAGTAGAGTGCAATGAATGTGAAAAGTGGTAGACCGCAAAATGGCTTAACTGCCTGAATCCTGCTTTTGCTCTGTTATGAAATCCTGCATATTTTAGTTAGACATTTGAACCCTAAAAAAATGTCAAATCTGTTATACATCTATCAGTGCAGCAAAAAAAACTAAACAAAACAAAAAAATTAAAACAACCTGAAACAAAACAAACCAGAGTTTCTATCCTGAGGTCTCTCTGCAGGCACAGTTTCAATGTTTCACAAGAATTCTAATCTATTTTAGGTCTAGTCCACACGTACACGTGTATTTTTTATAAATGTATAAAGTTTTTCCTCCTTTGTTTAAAAAAAAACAAACAAATCTTGTCCACATGAAAACGCAAAAACACGCAGTGAAGCACTGACAAGAGCATGCCAGACCAACAGGTGGTGACATAACCCTAACCGTAAAGCCATGTTGGCCAATCAGAAGCCTGAAAAAAAAAAGGTTATTACCGGTTGTTACCAGCACGTACTCCGACGACACAAGCCAAGATCTCCAGTTTCACCGGCTACAGGACAACACTGCAACCGGAGTTTCTGAAAATCTTCACCCTGGCAGGAGTTTTCAAAAAGGTTCAGTTTCAGTGACCTGATGCTGCATTTGCATGTGGACGAATGGCCAAACTGCATAGAAAAAGATGCGGTTTTGAACATGCCCGTGTTCGTGTGGACAGGGCCTTATACAATCCAAAACAAAACAAAATTTCTCTAGGCACAGGTTTAAAAATGATGCATGACGATATACCGAAGCATCACATTTGTAGCCTATCGTGATGTAGTTGGCGATATCCAGCCCTAAAATTGACTTAATTTGTATAGCAATCACACCAGACATTAGCATTATTCAACCAAATTACTTAAAGGGATAGTTCACCCAAAAATGAAAATTAGCCCATTATTTACTCACCCTCAATGTGACTTCCTTCTTTCGTTATGGGCTAATTTTAATTTTTGGGTGAACTAACCCTTTAAGCTTTACATTTCACCTGACACAAATGAATAATGCAAAAATGCAAATAATGTCTCCCAGAAATGTGATTAGCCATTCCGATCTGATGCCAACATTTCATAAAGCTCATCGAAATCACCAACAGGCATCATCATTAATATCCAATTCATATTTCAATGAGTGAAGAGGATGGCGTCAGCACATTTAATGTGTTCTCTTAAAGCACTCAACTTTCATTAAGCCAAATAAAGCTTGATCTTCCAAGCTGTTTAATGGCAGTCAGCGGGTGTTGCAGTTCATCAGTCCAAAAGAAGTAAAATAAAGCGCATCCATCCATAATAAAATGTGCCTCACATGGCTCTGGGGGGGTGAACAAAGGCCTCTTGTAGCGAATTCTCATCGAAATCACCAACAGGCATCATCATTAATATCCAATTCATATTTCAATGAGTGAAGAGGATGGCGTCAGCACATTTAATGTGTTCTCTTAAAGCACTCAACTTTCATTAAGCCAAATAAAGCTCTCATTGGGGCTCAGGGGCCTTCGGAGCCCGCGGAGACAATGGAACGCATCTCCTTTACTGATGAGCATCCTATCGCATTTCAGAGAGGGAGACATGGCTGACTGACTAACCACAAAGTCAAAGGCTCATTTTGGAGTTCTTTCACAGAGAAGGAAAAGATGTAAGCTGTTTTAGCGCTCCTCCCGTTGCGAGGGGAATAAAACAGCAGCCACATCAATGGTGGCATGAATAATAAATAATGTCATCTCAGAAACAAAGAGAGAGATGGACGGAGTGAGAGAGAATGATGGAGGAAGATGAAAAAACAGAGTTTGCATGCCAAGGCCAGAAAAAATGAACAAGAACAAGAGAAAAAAAGAAGGCGACATCTATGAGTGACGGGTTTTAGAGAAAGACAAAGTTAGAAAGACTGATAGAGGGTGAAAGAGAGGCTGACAGAGAGAAAATTCAAGAGAAATTGGTATTAGGGAGAAAAGAAAGAGACGACCACCAAAACAAACCTCAAGTCAGTGATATAACATTAAATGTAAAACTAAGCAAAAACAAAACAAAAAAAATGAAACCAAAACAAAGCTAAGACAAAACACACAGAAAAAAAATTAAACAAAAAAAGCAAACCAAAACAAACAAAAGCGAAGCAAAACAAACCAAAGCAAAGCGAAACAAATCACAAACAAAAGAAAATAAAAACGCTAGTTGGTTTGTACTTCTAAAAAATAGCCAATATTCCAGTTTAGTTAGCATTAGCTATTTATTAATATATGTAAAATATATTTTTTTAAATAATAAAAACAAATTATACTTAATAAAATAATTTTTTTAATTATTGTTTATATATTTTTCCAACTTTTTTTTTAACATTTTGTTAAAGTTTGGTCTGTTACGATTTTCATCCTTTTGCACATGATTGTCAACTAAAAATATTCTGCTATTTAAGAGTAAAATGGACTAACTGAAATATTATAGCCGGCAAGCCATCCATATAAAGGAAAAGTGACATTTTGTTGCAAGGAGATTCAGTAAGCAGCCTGGGAGTTTTTAATGAGAGTTACTCTCTGGTCTCCCTCTGCCATTGATCAAGGGAATAACCTTTACAAGTTACCTATGAAAACCATTTCTGGATATATTGCATCCTTGCTCCATCGTCCAATGAAAAAAAACAAAGATGCTCCTGTAGAAATCCAAAAGGCAACCTTTGGATTCACCACACATGGCTAGTAAACGCATGAAAGTGAATGCCCCACTTCAAAAAGCAGGTCGACCAAAGCAATGGGCCCCTGCATTGATTTCTATGTCTTTTATCCAAAGCTGCTGAAAAAAAATTCCTTTGGCAGTCAGGTACAACAATTCTGTGTTTTTCTGTCAATATGGGGTGCTGTGTGTACATTAATGAGGAAAAAAAATTAACTTAAATGATTTTAGCAAATGGCTGCAATATAACAAAGAGTGAAAAATTTAAGGGGGTCTGAATACTTTCCGTACCCACTGTATATAAGTCTATTGATCCAGAACAGTAATTATGTTATTTTAGCACTTATAACTTGAGTTCCATGCGAGTATAGTGATGTGTCATCCACATCAAGCATTTGGGGCATAAAGCAGAAATGGGAAACGGATCAGACCACTGCGGCTTTGTTCCCGCGACCTGACCTCGTGTGCATTGTGAATGACACATCTGGAAATCTTTTTTTGCTCATAAAAGTCAGTGTTCTGTGAAGACCACACATGGAATGGAGAATAAAACAAAAGGGCCCAAAAAGAGACATTACTGTAGTATGTGCCTGTCTGACTCTCTCTCTCTCACACACACACACACACACACACACACACACACACACACACACAGATAATTTTGAATATGTCCTGAAGAGAAAGACACCCCTACATCTGTTCTCTTGGTCACCATTGCTCAATCACTAGTACTTAAACCCAGACTTTCAACCCTAAACTATTAAAAAACAATAATAAAAATGTAAATCATACATGTTTAAAACTATGATGGATCTATTAAAAAAAAGATTGAAATAAACTAGTGCTGGGCAACGATTAAAATTTTTAATCGCGATTAATTGTAAATACTTTTTTCATTTAAAAGTAGTGCTATATGAACAAAAATGCACTTTAAACAAATAAGGTGCTTTTTTTACAGCAGTATTCCTTTTACATAGTAGCAGTTAAAATATTTCTTGTAAATCTCAACTTATAACATTAATGTAATCAAATTAAATATAAAACCAAATCTATTTGCCACTACAAGGGCATTAACGTTTTCATAGAAAATATTGGTAACACTTTCTATGAAGCCCGTATTTATAATACATTATAAGGGTATTCTTAAGGCATTATAATGAATGCATAATGCATTGTAAAACTTATAATATGTTATATCAACTCATGAATAATCATAACAACAGTTATAATACATCATAATACTTACGTATTTGTGGTTATAAGTTTAAGAGTATGATTATTTATAACACACAATGAACACCATATTAAATCTACTTCATTTACAGAATAATGGACTGTATCATATCTTGACATTGTTTATTTAAGATCTGCACAGTATCTTACTACAGCTTGTGAGTGGTTAGATGTTGAGTGTTTCCTGTGGAGCTAATGTTAATTAATTGATGTGAGCTTTATACTCCAACTGAAAAAAATGCAATGTTTTATATGGTTACATTTTATTTTGATAGTCCCCTTAATCAATCGACTATAAGCAACTTTGCAAGTACATGCCAACTAACTCACATTAGAGTATCAGTATGCTCAAGAATGGTAGGTAATCAAATTAAATATAAAACCAAAGCTATTTGCCACTGCCAGGGCATTAACGTTTTCATAGACAATATTTTATAGTTTGTTATTGAAAAACAAGTTATGCTCAGAGTCCAGAGCCTCGATCATAACATTATAGGAGGCACCTTAGAGACCTGCACTATCACAGGACCCAACGCAGTAGAGTGCGGCACGGGACAACACTTGATGGGCGACTGCGAGTGCGGGCGGGTAGAGACTCATGTGTGCAGGATGCGGGAGAATAAGGGTGTACTCACACTAGGCAATCTTTTCTTGTGCCCGAGCGCGTCTGACCCCCAAAGCCCGGTTTGTTTGACTAGTGTGATCGCTCCGTGCCGCGCTCGGGCACAGTTCGTTTAGCCGAGTTACAGCGTCCCAAACAACTCAAAATAATAAACCACAAAGTTAACAAAACGATGCACTCCACTGTGCTGAGCGACAGCGCTTCTCTGCTGTCTTCACGTGCGGAAACTTCCTATTTCCCTCTTATGAAGTCGTGAGCGCTTCATGCGGTCTTAGGCCCACCCCAAACGCTCTCATTGGTTGAGACGCGTAATGATACCCATCCCAAGCCAGTAATGATCAACATCCCACCCCTCCTGTGACCGATGGTTTGTCTGTATGTGTATTCAGAGCCAGTGAGCAACGGACTTTCATAATAATAAAAAACTGCGTTAACGCGCAATAAAATAATTGTCAGCGTTAATCAATTAATGCGTTAACACAATAATAACACGTTAACTTGCCCAGCCCTAAAATAAACCTAAATGTACCACAGTTGTTCCTGATTTCTTCAACAACTAACTATTTTGGCCTTAATGGTTACTCTACATACTTATATATATATGCACACACAAGTTTTTATTATAAATATATAATATATTGTATATAACATTTACTAATTTATATTTACTACCTTCAAGTGTCTTTTTATTTACTGTTTTACCCTCATTCAAAACCCAAGCTTTCAATTCTAAACTATGAAAATCTGTCATAAAAATGTAGTGTATTAAGGATACATGTTTTTATGATATGTGTATTTATGTTACATAGCATGCTAACTATGAAAATAGCCTTAGAAAGACAAATTAGTCAGCTATTTTGTTACTGAAAAGTTAAGTTTAATTTCCAAAACAATTCACTGTGGTGGAAGTGACACTGTGGTGGTAATGTTACAGAAAATTTTTTTTTTTTAAATGTGTATAAAAAATATGTAGATTCTGTGTAGCCCAAGTGCACACATAGTGCTAACAGACTGCTAGTGTCCAAATTGTACCTGAAACTTGGCATGAAAAAAGGTTCCCGTACACAATACTAAAGTGCTTACAGTGGACACATGTAGTGACAAATACATGACACAAAGAGTTCCCGAACATTTTGTACAGAAGACATTCACCAGGAACGCTAACCAACACAAAATCGCACATGCGTCGGTTTATGACAGAGAGAAAATAAGAAGTGCATTTGCAGGTGGTGATGGACAGCACAAATTGGGATGGACTGTGTGGAGGTGACAGTCTGCGATTCCATGTCCTTTCCACCTCTCACTGGCAGGAAATTGGGAAATAACAGTCTTGTCACACTCGTCCCATTCAGCCTTCATTAAGTAAATCATCTCTCTCTCTGTGCCCGCATTCTCCACCACCTTCTCCCCCACAACTCAGGCAGCTCTACCTCAAACAATCTTTGTTTATTCAGAGCTCACAACAAGGAACAAGGAAGTGAGCGAGCAATCTAACACAAAAATTTTAAGAGGCGCACGTTGCTGCTTTATGGCACAGACTGTTAGGCCAATTGTCGAAAGGAGTCATTTCGGTCAAGCAATTTTAAACCATCAAACGTTTATAGACAAAGACGATATGTTAACAAGCGCTCTGCAAAACTGCTCTTCAGAGATTAAAACCAACGTATGTGTCTGCCGGGCTACTCGCAAAGCTCACTTTTGAGAAATAGCTGCGTGTGGTGCTCAGTAACACATGGCAGAGAACTATATCATCATAAATTATGCGTGGAGGGCCAAAGCATCTCTCGAATAAGAGCAGCCATGATACTGTGCAGAGTATCCAAAGATGGAAAAGGCATTGTCCCCATTTGCTAAACATGGCCTACTTAAGAAGATATATTGCCTGGTGTAGATGAATGAGTAAACCCAACATAACGATCCATATCTAAGAGTATGATTCTCGAGGAACAAACAATTGACTTTCAAATTAGGTGTTCGAGAACAATCTAGCACACAGGACTCACATGTAGCGCAGGTAGGGGTTCTTAGCGAAGGCTCGCGACTGAATCGTACGCAAGTTGCAGTTCACGATGTTCCTGGAATGGAAAGGACAAATAAACATGTATTAGTAGTTAGTCCCAAGTGGGAACCCAACCATTTTGACCTCATGTTTTTTCTTCCTGGACATTTTTCTAAAGTTGAAACACTTTTAAATCTTGAAACGCAAAATTATGAAAAATTGACTGCAGATCAGAATATATTGACTTCTAAAGCCACTTTTTGTAAAGATATTTAGATAATTCTTGAATATATCATTAACAGCTTCTCACAAACTAATCTCACAATTTCTAAATAAGATTTGTATTTCTATAGATTTCAAACAGCTTCAGTTTCATACATGCAGAACATGCAGATGGGCTCCAGTTGATCATTAACTTATCTCTGATTCTAGGCTTTCCCCCACATTTTTTTAAAAGTTTTTTTCATCTGTGCATCAAACATGTGCAAAGAGAAAATAGTATGACAAATATTTAAAACGAGTATAAGATATGTGATGAATACCTTGGGAAACTATAATGCTACTTATGGGGGGAAAAAACCAACCACATGTGGCAAAGGACAATTAGGTTATGCTAATGTCAAATGCTGCACTAAGTTGCTCTGATTTAAAGATTTTGCAAAAATGTTTAATGTGCAAATCATAGGTCTAAGAGGAGGTGAGCTGGTAAAAAAAAAAAGAGTGAAAGACAAGTTCATGTTCAACCATCATCAAATCCTCTCTTCCAGTCTGTCTCCTCTCCTGAAGTAACATCATTAAGGGCAGAATATCATCAAGAGCCTGCATCCTTGCTCCCGGAGTTATTTATGCTGGCAGCTGGAATCAATTATGTATATTGAATAAAATTTTTTTTTATTGGCATTTGTGAAATGTGTATTTGCACAAAGCACTCTCCGCTCTTGTTATTAGGGATGTTTGCGTGAGCGATTACATTTCTTTTAGCATGAGGTTGGAGACTTAAGCCGAATGAACATGATACTTAAAATGGATAATCGCCAACTGCCAATTCTGATTCGTGAATGGTGGCCTGAACGGAGGTCTCAGAGCAGACGAGACTGATTCTGAGGAGGATAATTGAAGACATGAGTTTGCCTAGCAAATTATTTAGAGAATATGAGCTTTTTAGTATGTGCAATCCTGTTGGCTTCTTAAAATGCTGATACTGGACTGCAACGTTTGGCCTGATTGATCCACAGCATATGGTTAATTACTGTTACCATGATTGCTAGAAAATGCAACAAACATGTCTCTTAAGGCCTGTTCACACCAAGGACGATAACTATGACGTTAACTACAGTTTTAATAACCTTTCTAATTATTTGAGAATAGAGACATCCAGTCAAAATATAATGAAAAGCAGAGGAACGATATCTCTGGAATAACTCGAATAACCAGCTGATAAAAAACATGGCCTATCAGAGTCCAACTGTTGAAAATTTAAAGCAGCAGACAACAAAACTGCAGTGCGCTTATGATAAACAGAACACAAGCATGAATTGATGTGGACGTTAATATACAGTAGTTATCGTGAAAGTTATTATTCTTAGTGTGAACAGGCCTTTAAAGGGACAGTTCACCCGATAATGTAAATCACTCATGGTGTTTTGAAGAAGAATGTGAGGGTTCTAAAAGGGGGTCTATTCATTTTTGGGTGAACTATCCATTTAAAAAAAAAGTGTTTAAGGATATGCAAACATATAAGAAATACCAAAAGATTAAGTTTGGAGAATTTAACAATGAAAAACATGTGAACAACACAGCATTTGAAATGTCTTAGACTGACTTCGTGCCTCAATACCAAGAACACAAATGTCAAAGCTGCATGATTTGTTGCATTCCGGGAGCAGTTCCTGTAGCATTTGAAATTTTTCATTTTAAATTATTTGTGATATCTTAAAAACAGAAGCCCTAGATCATAACATCATATCATGTTGCAGACTCCAACATAATTTCACATGCTGAAACGCTAGAGTAACCTTCACATTCACTGTGGGGGGGAACAAACTGTGAATCTTCTCAGCTCAGAAATTCCCTCCAGTGGCAGACCATGACCAGGTTCTGCCACGTCCGCTTAATAGAGGTAACTGCTAATGAGAACCTTACTAATCATTGCTCCTGGTCTCCATGAACCAGTAGAGCCATAATAGGGAGGAAGAAGAGGTTTGAGGGGCTCTTGTGAGGGAGGAAGCCCTACTTATGAAGAGCCAAGTAAAGATACGTGCATGACAGCAGCAGACTGAATGAGGTAAAGCAAGGCTTGGCCAGATGGAGGGTGTTGGGGGATGTAATTAAATTTTCTGGTCACTTCAGCAGCATTATTTGATCATTTTAAAGCAGGCCTTGGGGAGGCAATTTTATGTGGGGCTGGCTAGAAAAAGCATTTGGATGCCACTGTGAAAGTCGCCCATGCTAGAATGTCATCGCTAGCAATACGTTCCTGCAGATGCCATATCAAAAAGCTATCTTTGGCGATTTATTTTTAATTTTTAAAGTGTGGCGGCACCCTTGTTATCATTATATCTATTGTCCTAAGAGAGATGTGGTAGTAATGTGGAACTCACAGTCTCTGAATCCCAGTGTACAACTCCATGTCAACGTCCCTCAACGTCTGCAAGCCCGACCAGTTCTCAAAGTGTCTGCAAAACAAATCCAGAACATAGAATTAGAACATATTCATCTGAAAATTCCCATTGGCCTGTAGAGAAGTCAAAGATGTTGTGAAAACATGATAAATATTAGAAACGCGCCAATATCAAAAATACTCACCAAAAAGCCGATAATAATTATGTTACGGCAAATAACTGATAAATGGTTGATATTAAAATTATATACTACTTTGTCTAAAAATAAATAAATAAACAAAAGCCAGCTGGCATCATCGTTTTGTGAATTAGCACCCATTACAACACAGACTCTGATTAATAAATGTTTTCAGAAGTTTGGCCAACGCCATAACTATGTTTCTAGAAGTTTCCCCAGCTCGAACACTTTGGGCATCCGCTGCTAAACGCTGATAAACACAGCCGCTCAGAAGACAACAAGGGCTTGCCGACGAGCAGACGAAAAGAAAGTTTGAGCTCTCTGTGTAAAGTGGAATATTAAAACGTTCATGCTTTCATGTCAACGCAGGTATAATTATTACAAACACACTCTTAAAAATAAATACTCTCAAATGGGGGGTTTCATAGCGATGCCATAGAACCATTTTGGGTTCCCCAATGAACCTTTTAATGAACAGCTCTTAAAATAACTATTTTTTCTAAGTGTAAAGAATATTTAATAATCTGAAGAACCATTGTCCACCATAAAGAACTTTTGTGCAATGGAAAGACGGTTAATGGTTGATCACGGAACCACTGATGCCAATAAAGAACCTTTATTTTTAAGAATGTACGTTGGTCCACCAAAAATAAAGACCTAGATAAAAATATAGGCTTATAAAACCAAGCGGTGTCTGCAAACAAACAATGCTTGATTCCATTTGCTTGTTTAATGGTAAATACAGATGGTCATTTTCCATTCAAAGCCAGTTATCAGTAAAACACCATCTTGCCTCTCTTCATTTTTATAAGTTACTCATATCACATGCTGACAATTTGCATTCTGAGAACATCAGGATCCAGCCGAGTAATTAAGTCCACATTGGCCGTTCGAACAGAATGTGTCATACACCGAACAAAACCAAAAATTAGCCTGACAGAACCATCCATCGAGATTTTTAGAGCTCAAGGAAGAAACATTTTCACAAAAAAAACACATTTCACATTAAATGAAACTTATTTGTAACTTAATTGTATGTGCCCATAGTCTGGTAATGATGATGTTCAAAGCATGCACTCATTTACAAATAGCAAATCAACTTTTGTACTTGGGGGAGAGACTGGAATGCCAGGAAAATTTGTTATTTTCTAATCAGTGCTGTACTGGGTAATGTGGTTTTGGAAGCCCTTCGGTTTGAAGGACCCTCTTGGCTGCAGGAAAGTGTTTTCCAGTGTCAATGACGTAAGGTTTTAGATGAACAGCAGGAGGCTTCTGCCTCATCAGCATCTGTATTCAGCTGGCTCATGTGCCATAGAGGACAGCCTGGAGCGTATGTGGATACAGTATACTGTACCAGCCTGGACCTCATTATAACAACAAACAAACATCAATGAGAAACTAATAAAAAGAGAAGAAGTGGCACACTAATGGACTAAAACAATAAAATATAAAATACAAATATAAAGAGAAATAAAAATATATGTGTGACGAGTGGGGGTGGGGCCGAGAGCCGTGGTATTTGATTAAAGTTTTGTTTAAATGTTCGCCGGTTCCCGTCTCCTTCTTCCCGAACTACGAACGTTGTTACAATATGAATACATAAAAATAAAGAAATATGCATAGTTCTTTTGATATATGCAAGAAATGCAGCCAAGGATTTATTATTTGCACAGTTATGAGATTTGGTCAGTCTATGTCTTTTGGCAAAAAAAGAAAAGTTGTCAATTTTGCCATGCCATATATATTAATTTTACACAATTTTACTCTAACTGGAATGGCTTTTTTTAATTAATAAAAATATTCATTTAATTATAAAAATGTTCGAAATGATGACAACCTGTCAACTGTAGCCAGACAAATTTTACAAAAAAATAATATTTATAAACACATTGAAAACACAAACATTTGTAATATTTAATAATCATCTCTAATACATGATTTTATTTATTAGCTTACATTTTATGTACAGTATAGTAAAGTGTTCTCTTTCTTTCTTTCATTGTAATTGTGTCATTTGTATCAGTCATTTGTATTTTTTTTATATTTCTATTTAGCTTTATTTTTTCAGTCTTAGTAATTTTAGTACTTCAATTTAAATTTAATTCAGTAAGTTGTCAAGGCAACACATTTCAAATCTTTAATTTTTCAAATGGTGTAGTGACACTGACTCCAGCTCACCATTACTCATTGTCTGGTGCTCCCAAATCACGTTCCGTCTCACGATTTATTCAGTCACGTTTAAATTACCCAGAATGCAATTACACCTAAGCTAATGAGAAAGCGTTTAATTGAAGAGAGGGCTTGGAGCATTTGGCTTGTCAGCTATGCAAATTCACGCACTTGTAGCTTGCTGTTGTGGAAACGTGATTCCCAGAGGTCTCCCCTCTCGTCCGTTGACAGGAAGTGGCGCTTGGCACCTGGTGGCTAGCGGATCGAGCTGGGTAGGCCATTTTGTGACACTCCTAAAGGAATCCAACGTCTTAATCGCTTATTTATCTCTGGCACTTAACGACAAATGATTTAAAACTTCTGGGATTTGCCACTGTGTCATGCTCTCAATACTGTCAGTTCAATCATTCAGTGGCTCAGGCGCTTCTCTCTCCCGATCACTCATTCGCTCGCACATACACACACCCAGATGCTGTTTTTCTTGACACTGCGGTAAGCAGCTGCACGACACACATCTCCAATAGCTGTGCCCGAGAAATTACGAGCCACCCTCCATCTGTTGCTAGCATCAGGTTTTCTGAGCTCGGCTTGCACATATTTACATCAGCCATAGAAATGTAACAATGTCCATATCTGGTTTGAACATGTCAGCCGTCTACACTTGATCTGTGTATGTATGAGTGGGCATATGTGGAAGCATTTATGTGAAAAACAGACCACATCCTGCACAGGGAAGCCTCGACGCACATCTCAATTGTTAACTACGCCTGAGTCTAATTATAAATGATATTTATTTCAGGTAGTTGAACTGGGGCTGTTTGAGCTGTGTAAGATTGAAAGCCCGTCTTTTCATCGCATTAGTCTTATGACATGGCACTCAGACTAAACCAGTTCCACAAATACTGAGCTTCAACCATTTTTCGAAAATTAAAAGGTCACGTGATTAGGCAAATCACACACACAAAATGTCAAACTAGTTAACAGTAATTTTTATGCAAACACAAAATTCTGTCATCATTTACTCATGTTGTTCCAAATCTTACTTTCTTCTGTGGAGCAATAAAGGAGACATTTTGAAGAATGTTATAGTGACTACACAGTATAACGTGACTGTCAAGCAGTGTTGTTATTGATAACTAAAAGTACAAATATTACAAATATTTTTTTCATTAAATTAAATTGTGTTAATTAAAATAAATAGAATAAAAATAAATATTATATGAAAAACTTAGATAAAAATTTAAATAAAAAGTAAAATAAGTTAATTATATTAATAACTAATAATATTAATAAATACTAAAAATAAAACTGAAATAAATTACAGCTAAATTAAAAAATAAATATATTTAAAAAATTACATAAATTACAAAATTACCAAAATAAATTTTAACTACCAAAATTAAAAATGAAAACTGGCCATATAAAGAAAAATAATTAAAAATATTCATAAATTCACACATAAACACAGCCTTCCTAAGTCATGACAGTTCTATGTGAGAACATTTAAGTAGAGAAAAATTTAATGAAGAAGAAAATTTAATGTACTTGCCAATATGATATGCATGCATTTCTTTATTCAGAAAACAAAAGAATATTATAAAGAATAAAAGAATAATATATTTTGAAGAATGTTGGTGAGTTTTGGTAACCACTGACTTCCACTGGATGAAGCAAAAATTTCCACAGAAGACACAAGGGTGAGTAAATGATGACAGAATTTTCAGTTTGGGGTGAACTATCCCTTTGAAATATTGTGCAAAAATCATACAGACTCAGCTATTTTTTTTATTTTTTTATTTTTGTCATTTTTGGAGTTTGTCAGCCTCGGTACCCATTCATGTTCATTAAATACAAAAGAATGAACAGTCTTCAAAACATCTCCTTTTGTGATGCATAGAAGAAAATCATACAGGTTCGAAACAACATGGGGGCAAGTCACATCCAGATATCAGCCAACAGGATGATTTTTCACAGTTCTTTGAGCACATATCTGCATTTCTTTAAATGCTGAATAGATTCTGCAGATTGCGCTTAAATCGAAAGTTGAAGACGTGAAGGAATCGAAATTTGGAGGGGGAGCTGGACGGTGATGGACTAAACGGATCCAAAATTGTGAGCTGGGTTTTTACCCCTGTGACTAACTGACACATCGACTAATTGATGGGTCCATTGATTGTGCAGTGCAGTTTCTAAATGACCAGTAATGAGTCAAAGAGCAGATCCACAGTGTCTGAAGTACAAGTACCAAAAGTAGACGCGTCTTCCTGTGGCTCCTGTACACTTCAGACTGATTTGGCCCTAATTAGTCATCATATCATAACAGATTCATAAAGCTTTCTGGAAAGCATAAAACAATCTTGTAAACAAGTATTCCTGTGAGGATTGATTAAATATGCGTGACGGTTTTCTATAATAAACATACGCGAGAGCTAAAAGCCAATGCAGACGGCCACAGAATGACTTGAATTAATCACAATTGGGTTTATTGCAGAGATTTAAGTGTTACTTTTATGGTCAAACTGTCTCTTTGACACCTCAAGACTGCCTTCAAAACAACATGCTGCCATAAAACATCTCAAATTCAAATGGTTTATATCACTGTCATAAAAGAAAATGGTTATTTTAAAAGAAGCATCACTGTTTCCAACCATAAAACGAAGGCCGTTTTCCATATTCTGAGCAAAAGCTTTACATATTACTAACATTGTAACTAACATATTTAACTAACATTATTATTATTATCTCAGCACTCTTCCGCAGAACACAAAAGGAGATATTTTGCAGAGGGGCCAATCTGCTCTTTTTCCTACAACAAAAAAATAAAGTCATTTGGGTTTAGAGAGACACAAGGATAAGAAAATGATGACCGGATAAATACACATCCATTTTGTGAACATCAACAAAAGCTGTTATCTAAGACAGGTCCCTACAGAAATGCAAAGCCCTACTTTTTATTTTTACCACCAAAAAGCTAATATAAGATACCTCCTTTTTGTGCTTTTTTGTGAATAACAACACAGAGCTGCAGCTAACAAGATAAGCACGGCTTGTTTTAAGTCCCAGGTTAACATAAAAAGCTTGCAGCAACATGAAGTGTAAAGGTCTCTGCACACTGAGTCCGAAATTTTCGTATGCGTTTTTTCGTATTCGAAATCCTAAAAATTCGTCACGCACAGAAACCTTGAAAAAATCGAACCCGATCCGAATTTTTTTTATGACGGACGAATATTTCGGAGGCAGTGTGTAAACGTGATTGACATAACGTGAGGTCGTATTTATTTTTTAACGTGCAAAAATTTCGGACGAACTTTTCGGACTCAGTGTGCAATGACCTTAAGTCAGACACAAAATTAAAAACAATGCAAAGGAAAGTTATGGTATAGTAAAACGTAAGGACTTAAGGCTCCCAGCTTTGGAAATGTGCACGAATTTGCATGTATACGACCTCTGGTCCAGTTCATAACGAAATGCTGATGCTCATGAGAAAGATTTTCATCAGGCAAGCCCTTTCCATTGCACACAGGAGGATTTCTTATGACATATTTCACAGTAACAAATTTACCTCTGACCGCTGCCTAAAAAGCAAGCTAGTCCGTTCTCTGCCAAGTGCAATTACCAAGATTGCTCTATGAATGGCTAAGGAAGTACAGCACCACGTCCCATTCCTCCAAAAACATCTAGTTCCATCTCCGAAATGGCGTCGCAACAGGAGGGATTGGTCTGAGTTTCATAAATATTCCAGTATTGGAGATCTGCATATGCTCTACGTTTGATGTAGGGAACCAGAGAGACGGAGCAGAACGCTGGAAGACTGCCAGCTCCAAATCTTCCCTTCACTTCAGCTTTAGGTGAAGAATGAATACAAAGTCATGGTGATTTACTGAACCATTCCAATAATTAAGTTCATGTAGCAACACGCTGGCGTAGCGAGATCTGACAACCCCACAAAACTTAATTTCTCTTTCTATTGTTGTTTCTTCCTTTCTTTCCATTCGGTCGTAAATGTGACAGATGCACAGCCAAAGCTATAGGAGTCCAGATCATTTATTTTACACATCAATGACCCAACTTCTTCGCACATCAAACTCCACGCAACCATATTCCAGCATCCATGTATGTCTTCCGATGTGTCTGGGACCATCCTTACAGGAATATACAGGAATATAAATCACTTTTGTGACACTAACCTTTGAAACACCATGTTTTTAAGTCATTGGTTCACTGCGTTTATTTTGTTTAGATTTAAAAAATGAGCGTGACTGGAATAAATAGCTGTGCCAAAGTTTACATGGTTCATGGCTTCACACCTAGGGTTGCAAAAAGGTGGAAACATTCCAGAAATTTTGGAAACTTTCCAGGATTTTTTTGGAATATTCCAGGGATTTTTGGAAAGTTTCCGGAAATTTACCAAAAGTTTTCCACCCATTTGCAACCCTATTCAGACCTCACTAAAAGAGTTTAGCAAGAACCTCAAATAGCCAGATTCATGTCTTGCCAACAAGTGGTATGAGATCTAGACGGAGAAAACTCTGACCACAAAGTCAACAAACAATTTTAGCTAAACTGACCTTCCACTTTGCAGCTGAACTCGCTATGAAGCGCCAGATTCTTCGCCCACAACATCCGAAGCATAAAGCAGAATTATGTTTACATTTATGCAGTCCAAAGACATTTTAACGTTACTTTCAGTGCATTTAAGGTATATTTATCAGCAAGTGCACCTCCCTGGGCATCACTTTAACGAGAACTAAATACACTGAATCTAAAAAAAAAAAAAAAAGCTGGGAAAAACTGAAACTAAACTAAAATACATTTTCATGACTCCAAAATTAACTAAAATATAAATTAATTATTTTACTGTTTAATCCATGGTGTATTATAAAATTTGAAACCTTAGCATTTAATAGTATTTTAAATTAGGTCAGCTTAATTTAGTTTAATCAGTTTCCATTTTAATTTAAGTTTTCATAATTTTGTTGTATTGACATTTTAGTTTTGAATATTTCTATACAGCTTTATATATATTAGGGGTTGCACCGCCTAATCGACTTCAATGCTCTGCCATGACGCTTTAAGCTTGACGTCGACTAGTCGCTGTTCCTATAGGGGGCGCAACAGGATAAGAAATCTGTGAAGGACTTCCACATTTACGCTCCGTTTCCAAACAGTTAAAATGACAAATAAATGCATACTCTGAAAGCGCTCCACAAGACATGTGCGATTATATTACTGGATGCTCGAAATTGAACGGGAGAAT
>NW_015646352.1:2918452-2964951 GCF_001515625.1 Sinocyclocheilus rhinocerous | reverse complement strand
TAAAAATGAGCTGTTATAGGAGCAATAGCCATGTGGGCAGCGCTGTGTCATATGCCATAGCTGTGCACAAGGTGTTTATCACAGCTCCAGACTTATTTGTTCATTAATGACGTCATCAGCGACTAGTAGACTTCGACTCGACTTTCATCACATAAAAGTCGACTTTAAAAAATCAGAAGTCATTCAACCCCTAATATATATATATAGATAGATAGATAGATAGATAGAGTTTGTTTGTAAATCTCCCAAGATAACACTAGACTGAGAAATGTAACATTGTAAAACATTTTTAAATACCAATGATATCTGCATAAATTTGACAGACCTAAATTCATAAATAAATAAATAAAAAAATAAAAATAAATAATGATCAATTTAAAAAAAAATAAATAAACTGGAAAAAATCTTTAACAAAATCAAGAAATCAAAACTAAAGCTAACAATGACAGAGAAAGAATTAAACTAAATTGTAATAACAAATTTAAAATAAAATACAAATAAAGGCTAAAATGACCATGTCTTTCAAAGAAATCGTAACATAATAATATTTGTTACATTTACGAATTTTTTTTTTTTTTTTGCTAACAACATCCTTCAGAAACTAGATAACACTAGACTGAGAAATGTAACATTGTAAAACATTTTTAAATACCAATGATATCTGCATAAATTTGACAGACCTAAATTCATAAATAAATAAATAAAAAAATAAAAATAAATAATGATCAATTTAAAAAAAAATAAATAAACTGGAAAAAATCTTTAACAAAATCAAGAAATCAAAACTAAAGCTAACAATGACAGAGAAAGAATTAAACTAAATTGTAATAACAAATTTAAAATAAAATACAAATAAAGGCTAAAATGACCATGTCTTTCAAAGAAATCGTAACATAATAATATTTGTTACATTTACGAATTTTTTTTTTTTTTTTGCTGCTAACACCATTCTAAAGCCACTGGAACACACTACACAGAAACCAGAGCTATAAACAAAAATGACCACGTATGGAAACAGTGGTAAACAAGGTGCTAAAAAACCCTTCAGGGTCTGAATTCCACAAGCCCACCCCTGGTTCCAAGGGTTGCACCAGAGCAAAGACCTCAACTCAACGGGGCAAAGAATTGACAGAGGTGACACTGAGGATCTGAAAGCCATCAGACAAACTTGCACTGCTTCTCAAAGCCATTTATCAGCTCGAAAGGAACACAGAGTGCTTTTTTTGTGGCCGGACCCCTGCGGCAATCCGTGGGGCTAAGCCGATGACTGCGCTTCAGCCAGAGATGGAAGAGAAGCCACAGAAAGGTGCAGAAGAGCCGAGGGAGGTCGTTTGGCCTTTTCTTTTTTCTCCCTCTATCTCTGATCTCAGCAGTGAAGCCGCCCACTCGCTTGGCTGTGCACTGGAACCCGCAGCTTTCAAGACTGGCTTTGCCAGCCTACATGAAGTTAAAAATCATCCCTCAAATCCTTCATCTATTTCCCCAAAAAAAGCTATTTAATTGTAATACTTCTATCCTGTAGTCCAAACACGCATAATGATTGGAAGTAAACGGTGGTGTGCACGGTAAATATCACAGGAAACGGCTCACATGAACATGTACGCTGCGTACATTAGCATATTGCTTTCATCCCAGCACCGCTGTTCTGGATCAACAAGCCCTCAGCAGCATGAGGTACAGCTGTATTGTGCTGAGTCTGCAATTTATTCTAATCCGACCCGGGTTGTAAAAACAAGCATACATCTGAAAGCAATGATGCAATTCCAGCTCATGCTCTATTCAGAATGCTGCACCAAACATATTCGTGCTTTAAGGTAAAAGAGGGACAAAATAAAAGACATGCGTTTACCCGATGCACACGACTGCTACATGATTTTTAAATGTTACTCAATTCAAAGGGTTAAATGTTGACTAGCAAAAGTGTTTTCTACTGATGCACTGAACCATACATTACCGTAAATAAATAAACCATAAATAAACATTATTATTATTAAACATTTAGTTATTTTGGTAACGTTTTACAGTAAGGTTCAATTAGTTATAATAATTGTTATAATATAATAATATACAAGTTATAATATAATAATAGTTGCATATACTATTCATTAATAATAATTTAAAAATGTATAATATACATTTTCAACATATTTAACTTTAATCTATTCAAATGTTTGAGTTTAGTAGGACTATTTATTTACTTTACTCCACAAGGATGCATTAAATTGATCAAAAGTGACAACAAAGACATTGTTAATGTTACAAAATATTTCTATTTCAAATAAATGTTGTTCTTTTGAACTTTGAAAAATGTATCACGATCTGCACAAAAATATTAAGCAGCACAAGTGTATTCAACATTAATAATAATAGAAATGTTTCTTGAGCACCAAATCAGCATGTTAGAATCATTTCTGAAAATTCAGCTTTGCCATAACAGAAATAAATCACATTGATAAATATATAAAAATAAAAAAATAGTTGTTTAAAATTGTCATAATATTTCACAATATTAGTTTTTACTGTATTTTTGATCAAATAAAGTATAGATTCATCAATCAATCAATAAAAATTTAAATGTTCACTGTTTTGTTTGCATTAACAAATGCTAACAAGTTTTGATCATTCAAAATGTGTTGAAATAGTTCAAAAGTGCTGCATGTGGGACTGAAATACGTTTCTGATTTATACTGGAAATCAGTGGATCAGCAGGATACACCCCGAATTCGATCAGTTAAAATAGTTTGTAGACTCCAGTCACACATTATATATCATTTAACACATTTAAACCACAGCACTGCTTAAAGTCATCACAAAAAGCCTATTTATTAATTTATTCTATTTTATAATATAATGAATTAAATTATTAGATCATAAAACAAGTTATTTAGTATAAAATAGAATAACTTAAAAAATTATTCTATTCTATTCTATTCCATTCTACTCTATATTTAACATAAAGGTAGAAATGAAGGCATCTGACAAGAATACAAACGCCTTTCACATCAGCCTACAAGACATTGCAATAGAGCAGGAAAATCCTCCCGCTTACTTCTGCATCCTCAGGTTGCTGAAATTATCAGTTGGGTGGGTCGGCTACAGTTCAGGCAGAGCAGGCTACAGGTCTGAGCTGAATGAAGGAGCACAACACACTTGCAAACTGGATTAAGATAGCCTTGTGTTGTCATCAGCATCTCTGTTAACACTGAAATAGTCCAGTGCATGGCATGCCACTAGAGCCGGGCTGTCAGGAGAAAATAGGGGATCATATCCTTCTGGCGCCAGGCCACATGAGCCCGGCAGAAAGAAAATAAAGGGGCTGCCACTGCTTAGTGTAAAATAATGGGTTTCAAGCACCTCCCATCTGCGAGGCCCGATAAATAGCGATTGAAAGAGAAACTTAAGTCAGCCCTGCTGAGGGAAGTTATTTGCCGTACCCTTTAAATATTCGGCTTTATAGCTTTATGATTGGGCTTTATGAGCTGAAAACTGCATATTTCATCTCCAGGTCTCACATCTTTTGGCTCTTTTATGAGATCTGTATCACATATGCATGTTAGCGTGCAAACCCGAGTCGGTTATCTCGGAAACTCAATGTTACAAAACTTTTAAAGTAAAGCTAGATCATAACGCTTAAAATAACACTTTCATATTTATAGGAGAGTATATTCTGGAAGATTTTGGCCCAATACAGGCCTGTAATATTAAACTGCACTACAGTATCAGAAATGCCATCAATTTGCTTTGCATCAACAGTAAAGGCCATCACAAAAACATCCTGGCACAAGTATAGAAACCTGACTTGACAGAAAATGTCCCTCTGAATCCCTTTAAAGCAGGGATCCTCAAATCTGTCCCACAAGATCCACTTCCCTGCAGAGTTTAACTCTAACCCTTATCAAACACACCTGAGCATGCTAATCAATGTCTTCGGGATCATTAGAAAATCACAGGTAGGTGAGTTTGATCAGGGTTGGAGCTAAACTCTGCAGCGCATTGGCCCTCCAGGGCAAGATTTGAGGAACCCTGCTCTAAAGCAAACCACAGAGGTTACACAAAAGTAGTCATTGTGTTAAAGAAATCGAATTCTGTCATCATTTACTCACCCACAAGTTGTTCTGAACCTGCATGCATTTCCTTTCGATTTTAAAGCTATTTTGAAGACTTTTTGTCAAAAATAACATTGGACTCTACTTACTTTTATTGTAATGTACACACACACACACACATCGTTTTGTACTTACATACTTTTAAAATGAGTACTTATTGCAGAAATAATATACTTTACAAGAATATACTGTACTTAAGTGCAAATTGAATGTATTTGTGGACACTTAATTGCATGTTAATTCGAATTGAATTGGTCACGCTTAAAATAACCTTCCATATGTTAACAGCAGTTCATTATATTAGTTAACAAGAACTTACAATGAAAAATATGTCTAAAGCATTTATTCATCTTGGTTGATGTTAATTTCAACATTTACTGATACATTATTAAATCCAAAATTGTATCCGTTAATATTAGTTAATGGACCTTAGCTAACATGATCTAACAATAACCAGTTGCATTTATATTAAGTTAACAAAGATGAATAAATACAGTAACAAATGTATTGCTCATTCTTAGTTAATGCAACATTAACAAATGGAAACTTATTGCAAAATGTAAATTTTTTTTCACTTAAGTACATGTTTATATGCAATTTATATACAATTATTTCTACTGTCTTTGAAATAATTGTACTGTTGAATGTACTGACAAGCATTTATGGCCAACTAAAATATATTTTAATGTCAATTCTATTGAAACTTGTATGTCATAAATGTATTCGTAAGAAGTTGCGATTTATTACATTCAAAATTAAGATTTTAAGGCTTTAAAAGTACTATCAAAATAACACCACAATTAAAATTTTAATCAGGTATTTCACAAAGCATGACAAAATTTTAAAACAACGATTTAAAATGTACTTTAAAACTTTTAATTTAACATTATTACAAAGTGCACTTTTTAAGTGTACTTATAGTGTGTTAAGAAACAATCACAAAAGCATACACTTATGTGGCCTTTTATTTCATATATTATCTGTAAAAAAAAAAAAAAAATTTTAATATACTTTTAAGATTTGACGTACACTGCAAGTACAATTAACACTTCTTTTTTACAAGGGTACATGCAAAAAGTTTGTTGAAATAAGTTAAAATCAAAAAGCAAAGTGGATTTACAAGTGCTTAAAAACTAGACAGAATGGCATTTTCGCAAACCCTTCCTTTTGCCCCATATATGTCCTAGCAACCATATTCACTGAAATCTATCATATAAGCATGCTAATGCTACACTGCTGTGTCAGTAAGCTAAACTGACCGGCTAACAGAAGCACACTAGCATTACAGCTTTTTTTTACTTTCTCTCCAATTTCCGAGATGGTTTGTCAATGCTAACAACGTTGCTCTTTAGTCACTTTTAAGTCTAATAATGTGTCAGACACCATAGTCGCGCTTGTTGGTTGTCTCTGTGCCTAGCGGGCCGTGATTTATTTGAAGTCCTACTTCAAACGGTGGCTAGCCTCTGGTGAAGCTAATATATGCAATGTCCAATGTCATTGTGATTTTTACAGATTGTAAATGAGAGCTGGCATAAGCGTCCTCCTGGCCGAAGAGCCCCGTTCAGCTGTAGCTAATGGTTTTAGATTAACACTAAACCCAATTACTGTTTCAGGCCGGAGAAATCAAAGAAAAGTGCAAAAATGCTCTCATTAGTCAGAGCACATGACATTGTTTAATCCTCATTAAAGACTCAGTGCCTCCTAGAGCTGTTTAAAAAATACAAATATTAGGGTAAGATGCACCAAGCTTCCAAGCCAGTCTAAGAAGCATATTTACCGCAGTATGTCACAAATCCCCATGACTTTATTCACCGCTCAAGACCAGCTGCCATAATAGGAAATGAGAGGGCACTGATCATCGAACAACACTCAAAACACTTCATTGTCTTTTTATGAGGTTCAAAAGGCCTTTGAAATTAATAAATGTCGGTTTTAATGAGTTCAATGGATCAGTAATGTGTGCATGTCGCAAACACAGGCGCACACGGTCCTTCTGTTGTCGTACTTGCAGCCAAATACGCGCCGTCTCTGGCAGCAAATCCTACCCAAGTCTCAAACCACTTAATCAGATCTGCATTAAAATCACAAGCTGATCTTATTGATATAATAGATCTTGTTTAATAAATGTGACGGAGCAAATGGGAATAAACCAATACAAAGTCATTAGAATAACGTGTCTATGACAACATTTCTGCAAAATGATATTACATTGCTTCTTGCATGTTTTACGACACTTTCAAAGTAAAATGTCCAGTTTGTGGCTCTAAAATGTTAATGCTCGGTTGAACATTAACATACGACCTACACTAAACTGTACCTTAAACCTAACCATCATGCCTGTAGCGTCATTTCTTCAAAATTATATTACGTTACTTTCACATTTTGCACCACCAAGTGAAATGTCCCGAAAGTGGCACTATAAGCATGTTCAACATTTTTCAATGTTTGAGCTCAATGTTATTACATTGGTTGTTGTACGTATCGTGAAATGTCCAGAATCGGTCGGTGAGCGGCACTAAAAGATAAATGCTCTATCAAGTTTGAAAACATACTGTACCACCGACACAAAACCTTACCTTAAAGTGCCCCTATTACGGGTAATGAAAGGTTCATATTTTGGTTTTGGGAGTCCCCAACAACAGGTTGACATGCATGCAAGGTCAAAAAACACTTTCATTGTCTTATAATATGCATTTATTTTTACCTTATTTGCTCAACGACTCCCAAATGATTTGTTTAACGATTCATTTTTCCAAACCCCTACTTTGCGTGACGCTAATCTGCGGTGATTGTTCTGATTGTTCTCATTTTCATTTCATTATGTCTGTAATGCCTAATAAAGCACCGTTTGTAAGCGCAGTGCTGCTTTGTGTACAGCGTTACCGGGGAAACCGCTATTTTTACCGCTCCAAAAGCGGCACCTAGTGGCAAAGAATGAATTTGCATTTTCATTCAGACCAACGCGAAAAGACCAACAAGTGGGCGGGCAATATGCTAATGTTTCAATGCTTGGGATTCGTTTTAAAAACGACTCGTTTCAATGATTCAGAGTCGACTCTTTCTTTTGAGAGACAATAACTTTATACACGGTGCACTTTCAGATTTAAAACTTTGCAGGATGTTTTCATTCACTTAGAGCTGTGTTTCACACTGCATGAAAGGTCATTTTCAAAAATCCATAATAGGGGCACTTTAAACCTAACTGAAGTGCCTGCAGCAACATTTCTGCAAAATATGTTGCTTCTTACACATTTTGCAACACTCTCAACATAAAATGTCCAGTGAGTGGCGCTAAGAGCCCTTTCCGTTTTATCTGAAACAAATGAACGTGAATCAGTCAAAGTTTTATTACGCTGATTGTTGTACGTATTGTGACAGTTCGAAAGGAAATTTATAGTAAGAGGCTTTAAACGGTCAATCGTCTATCGCCAAAATTATATACTCCCTTATCTAAGCCTAGCCGATAGTGTTAACATAAGCAAACGTAAGATAAAAATACATTCGCAGACGCAACCATGACATGTTGGCTTTTATTGTGACTTGTGTTATACAGGAATCGTTGACGAGAGCTCCACATCGCAAGTTTACCAGGTGGGGTACCGAGCAAGTTTACTACATCAAACAAGCCATAGATATGGAGTTGGTTAAAGAGCCGCTGTTGTAAGAGTTTTGAGGTCAGAAAATTGTGCAAGGAACTACATGAACATAAGTCTTTTTCTTAATGAATTTGCCACATAAGTTGTGTGAAAAGGAATAAAAGTTGTAAAAGATCAGCTTGAAACTGCAGTGAATTGTATGTATACGTATGTTTTTGGAGGTATGCAAAAATGTAGGTAGAAACATGTATTTCCAATGAGCTTGGAATAAACGCATCTGTGGTGCAACACGTGGTCAGCAAATATGGATGAGCGCCTCTGCTGTGAGGTGGCCAATCAATGCCATGAATTCAAATTCCAACAGGGCTCAGCAGGAGAGGAGGTGTAAGATCATAGCATTGAAAATGACGGTTTTCAGAAAGCGGTCTGCATTCTCTACCTCTGAGGTCATACTGTCCTGTCTGTGTCACAAAGCGAGCTATAAACAGCAAGCTAACATGAATAAGGCATCACGACCCCTTTCATTTCACCCATCGCGGAAGCCTTAAGCACCTCACAGTTTGTGTCCAATATCATCAGCATTTTCCCTCACCAAGGCCACGCGTTTCCTGCCTCTAGAGTGCGGCGAGGGGGAGAGAGAGTGATTGTGTGCGTGTTTTGGAGTGGTGGGAGGACGGAGATGAGGACGGAGATGAGTCATAAGAGGAGACATGATCGCAGCAAGAAATGTAAAGGAACCCATCTGGAGCATCTTACGATCGCATATGCATATAAGTTGTTGATATAGGCCGGCTGAAAGAGCATGTGATTGAGAAGCTCCCCAGGTCTGCTCGTAACTGCGTGCCATGATTGAAAGCTCACCGACAGCGCCCGGACACCTTTAAATGATTGATCGCACCTCCAGAGTAACAAGAGGACCTCGTCAGCGCTGCGTAAGCTCGGCTTTGATTGACAGCTCCCTCACCACCCCACCAGTGCCCTAATTGTCTTCCACCCGTGACCACACCGATCATTACCTTTATGCTGCGAGTGGGTTCACTGGTTGCGCTCTGGATTAGATGGGAGGTAGAAATCAGCATCTCACTTCTCAGCAATGAATAACGTCCACCGACCAGGTTCCCCCATGTTAGCACAAGGGGCATCACTAGACATTTACTAGGGTATGAGCCCCAGAAAAAATGCCGCTGTGCCCCAGTAATATATTACTCACCAATTCTTATATCAGTGAACATTACTGTATACCAACCTGAGAATCAGTTTTTCTTATATTTCAGCAATCAAGTCGTGTTTTTTTTCTATGAGCTGTTTAGAATCTATTGATGTCAGAGTAACAAATTAATTATTTTGATTTAATCCAGAGGTGTCCAATCCTGCTCCTGGAGGGCCAATGTCCTACAGAGTTTGGCTCCAACACACTTGCCTGGAACTTTCTATTAAGTCTGAAGACCTTGATTAGCTGGTTCAGGTGTGCATAATTAAAGTTGGAGCTAAACTCTGCAGGACAGAGGCCCTTCAGGAATAAGTTTGGACTCCACTGATCTAATCGGTCAAACAGGTTTGCAAAAAAGTCTGAAATTCTAGAATTTCAGAAGGTCTAGAAACTGTTCGCAATTCAGTTTGATTCATCAGGACAGTTCACTCACACACTGGATCGTTTACAGCAGTGTCCCACACCTAAATAGTAACAGGATATTTTATAAGACAGAGAACATAAAGAGTGCTGGATGATGCGAATATTTACCTACAATACATTAGGAAACAAAACTTGCAAATATTTTCCATAATTTGTCAACAACAAAGCAGCTATTTATTGCATGTGAAGTTTGTGAACAAATCTGTACTTAAGATTAAGACAGTTTATATCCATTTATATTCAAAATGGTATTAAAAAAAACAAAATATGGGCACACTGTTTTGCCGGGGCACCTATGCCACAGAACTAAAAAGCTAAAAATGCCATCAGGACTGTAATATATTATATTATATTATATTATATTATATTATATTGTAATATATTATATTATATTATATTATATTATATTATATTATATTAAAATGCCTTTTTAGTCAAATTTACTAAAATGAATGAACATTACAAAATATTGACTACATTTGAATTTTTTTAACAATTTTAAACTAAACTAAACTAAACTAAACCGATAGTTTAAAATAAAATAAAATAAAATACTGACTTGTCTGTTACAAACCCTCTAAACTAGACTGGCTGCTTCCGGTTGTCTGATCAACAGCTGCACTTTCATCGTCAAACGCTTACATTCCGTTGAGGATCAAAACACACTGATTACATCACTAACACATAAATACACACACACACTAAACCTGGCAATGCAATCTCCCTTGTTAGTGGCCACTGCAGAGATATGGCATGCATTTCAGTGCAAGACATTTTTTTCTACTCACAGCTCCAGAAAGCAGAATGAAAAATTGCATTTCATAAACTCAATCTGCCCTGTTATTGCTTTATGGCGTGTGCACTAAATCCTCCATTATGTGGATCTTAAGGTGGCACATAAATTCCATACATTACTGCGTGTTATTTTAGATTAGGGCGGCTGCAATAACGCATCCTCAGGGCTGTCAGAGACAACATGTTTCTCATTTCCCATATTTTATCAACTCACGGCTCTACGAGAAGGACACACCTGATTTAATTCTCCTAAATGGAGATGCAGCCCCAATAATGTCCGTTCACATTAAAGCATGTCTAAGTGATCGACATGGGAAAGATATGATAATGTTCAGAACATATCTAGGTTCCAATTCGACAGAAAAATAAAAAGTCAGCATCTAAAAGCTGTCACAGCACGATCTGCACAGTTAATATCGCCCAGGATTGGCCAGATTTGACTACTACGCCCCTTTCTTTGTTCTTTCAAAGTGGACATCGTCTTTCTTCTCTTTCCTCACAGTTGTCTCATTGTTGGGTCTTGGGTGGAGTTGTTTGGAGGGGGGGGGGATTGGGAACCGAATGGGGTTCCAGCTCTTTAAACTACATTAAGCCGTACTGACGACATTCTCTGAAGACTCAGTAAACATGGGGGAATAGTAACTGCCACAAAAACCCAGTCACAGAGACTTGAAAGGGTGCAGATAACATGAAAATAAAATGAGTGGATGAAGGATTTGGGATTAGGGGACGAGTGAGTGAGGGTTTGTTGATAAAAGCTGCCAGACTTTCTGAAACAGAGAACTTGATGTTTGCATTACAGGCCAGACGGTGTACGGGATGTGTGCTTTTCTATTGTTCTTTGGTGACTACCTCATGCTAAGTGGGCTTGGAGTGCATTTTAGCCAAGTGGCACATCTCATTGATATCAAGTTAGCTGACATGGCCACCAGTACGTGGTGTCGTGGACTGAAAGCTGAATAAAACTGAGGTACTGGGCACAACAGTAACTCCAGTTGTGATATTTGTTTGTGTATCACTATGAAGCACAACAGGGGGGCAGTCGTGGCCTAATAGTTAGAGAGTCGGACTTGTAACCCGAAGGTTGTGGGTTCGAGTCTCAAGTCCAGCAGGGATTGTAGGTGGGGGGGAGTGAATATCCAGTGCTCTCTCCACCTTCAATACCACGACTGAGGTGAGACCCTTGAGCAAGGCACCGAACCCCCAACTGCTCCCTGGGTGCCGTAGCATTGGTTGCCCACTGCTCCGGGTGTGTGTTCACAATGTGTGTGTGTGTGTGTTCACTACTGTGTGTGTGTGCACTTGGATGGGTTAAATGCAGAGCACAAATTCTGAGTATGGGTCACCATAATAGGCCACACGTCACTTCACTTTCACTTTACAGTATATACTTATCAAACTACTGCTACAGTATATAGTATGCATACTGTGCATTCACATTTCCAATATATACCATGATTTTTTTTCTAGATCCATTATATCAGACTACAATATAAGGCACTATATTAAAAAAATGAATGATAACTGGATGCCAACCACTGAACTGAATGCAATGTGAAGGTCACATAACAATGTAGCACACTAATGATTGAAAAGTTTAGCGAGAAATAACAAAAAATACTTTTTATTGAGTGTATTACGAATCAAAAAGCAATTAATTATTGTTTAACTAATATAGTTTTTTAAATTTTATAATAGTAAGTTGTAATTGTAATAATAATTATGCACACACACAAACATGTGCACAATTATTATATATATATATATACAGTAAACTACATACACTATTATTTTAATGTTACTTATTATTAAATACATTATTATTATTACTACTTTTACTTTTTCTAGGTCCTTCAAGTCCCTGAATTGGTATAAAAACCTTATTCAGAAGTGGCTACTCAGTTCACAATCTCAACCTGGGCTTCATTCTCCTATCTGAACGCAACGAGATTGAGCACAATACCGTGCCCTGTCAATAGCACTTCCCAGAAATAACTTTATGAATAATGCAACACAGGGTCTGCCCTCTTCTTGCGCAAAGGCACCCAAGAGAGGGGGGCTTTGACTCTTCTCTTTCCCACCAGGGTGCACATACATATACACACACATATACTCTACTAGACATAACTTTGGGACACAACGCAGCTCTGAAGCACACACAGAAGCGGGCCTAGACTGCCACCATTGCATGTAGTTCTCTCTACATGCCCACAAGCACGCACTCTTCAATTATTCCACAGACAGCTATGAAATCATCATGAGCCGCTCCGCCCCTGACATCTCCTCGCTGAGCAGCTACACGAGGAACTGCTCTCTCTCTCCATCTTCCTAGCTAATTCTGAAAGGTAGATGAAGGGATGAGACGGGCAGGGAGCACATCAGGGTTCCGCCATCAAACCCCATGTGTTCTTAACCCGCTGATGGGAAATAAAGCATGCAGGCTTTCTGGCAGACGGGATCTTCTCATTTTGAGGAATTCAATTAGGTGGGATAGACAGATATGGGGTCTGACTTAAAGACATGATCCAGGGGCTCGGCTCTTTCTAAAGGGTATTCATAACAAGTGGGGGGTGGTGCGTCTTTCGGCGAAGAGAATTAAGGAGACATGTTCAATCCCTGAACTCATCCACTCTCGAGAGATGATTGTTGAAATCTCTCATATTTCTTTCTCTCAGTCTCTCGCTCTCGACAGACCTGCAATTAAAGCTTTGGAGCAAGAGACTGCATCAGCAAAGGCTTTATAATTTAAGCTAGAACTGCCTTGCTCCTTACAAATGGAGACACAAAAGTCGGGCATTCAGAACAAACGTCAATCAACAATTTATGTCTTTGTTAGTTATGGTGCGTGCGTTTACGTCTGAAAGAGTGTAGTTACGAGTAGAACGAGCACCACAAAGTCATAATAAGAGTGGGAAACTCTGTGTTGGAGGCATATTGTCATGAAATTATGACAATATGCAATAGGCGCAGTGGTAAATTTGTTGAAATTAATGAAATTGCTAATTTATTTATTTTTCATTCATATTTTGAATCAGTTTTAATTTTTTGTTTCCGTTTTCATTTTCATTTTATAGCTTTAGTAATTTTATTGGGTGTCATTTTCAGTCGTTTTTTTGTTATTGTTTTTGTTTTAGTGATATTTAGTCATTGTTATTTAAGTTTGAGTTATTTTAGTACATTAGATTAAACTAAATTAAAATAAGAAATAGGCTATTGCTTTGGCAACTAGTTGAAATAAAAAGTTTTTATTTTTAATTTCAATTAATGTTTATTTTATTTAAAGTAACCAAAAATAAAATAATAATTCTTGCTTATTTCAGTTTTAGTTAACTATAATAGCCCTGACAACTATGAGAGAATACATAGTAATCTAGTTTGCAGCACCTTCATAAACTGCATAAAAACAAAGCAAAAACACACCTATGCACATTCTTTATTCACATTGTAGAAGTAGGGTAAAAAAATCTTGCTGGATTATTTGTAGAAAAGGTACACTGCCATCTTGCTCCCACCAAAGTAATGTGAATGCACCTGATGTCGTAATTATGACTATCAAAAATACCAGCTTCCCAGGTAAGGGGGACTTAAACACACAATCATTTGACTGTTCACTTAGCAACCTAGCTTATAGCATAGAAATATAGCTAAAACTAGCAACTTAGCAACCTAGCATAGCATAGGCTAAAAATGTCTACACTATTAAACATTACTTCAAGAAAACAACCTTTAATTTGATGTTTATGCTAGCAAAAAGTAGTACCGTTACTAGCGTGACTGTTGAGCGCAAACTCCATCCTGCTGCAAATTCTAAAGATTTCATCATGTCAACCACAGAGCAATTTCATACACTGAAGCTCAAAAAATTACTAAGAAGATATTTTGAAAGTAACGGAACAGTTGACAGTAGCCACTGACTTCCATAGTATTTGTTTCCATACTATAGAAGTCAATGGCTACCATCAACTGTTTGGTTACCAACATTCTTCAAAATATCTTCTTTTGTGCTCAACAGAAGAAAGATACTCGGTAACACTTTATTTCGATAGTCCACTTTAGACACTTTAGACATTCTATTAACAGTAAGTAACTTTGCAACTACATGTCAGCTAGCAGTTTAAGTAGAGTATTAGTAGACCAGGGGTGTCCAAACTACGGCCCGCGGGCCAAATGCTAAACCTACCCTAACAGTCTACTCTGAGAGTTAGTAGACATGTAGTTGCAAATTAATGAGAATTAGTTGACATGTAGTTGACATGTAGTTACAAAGTTACTTATAGTTAATAGAATGTCTAAAGTGGACTATCGAAATAAAGTGTAACCAGATACTCATACAAATTTGGAACAACCTGAGGGTGATTAAATGACATTTTTCATTTTTGGGTGAACTATCCCTTTAACCTCAGTAAAATGTTTACTGAGACTCAGTCAATCAGTGATTTTTCCGTGATTTTTGAGAATCCATGAAGTCTGAACTTCTTGAGTCTGCGTGATTGATTTGAACACTGAAGTCAGCTGTGAGGTGGGATTTGCGAGGAACTAGTTTATGGGGGGGGATTAAACTGTGCGTGAATTAAATCACGCACAGTTAATCAACTCACATAAACATTAGCTTCTCTCCAAAGGAAATCTTCCAACATGTGTTCCTTGAACATTTTCCAGCCTGTAATATGGCAGAGATCTAACCAAATCAAAAGCCATTTCGAAGCAAAAGCAAAATGTCTAAATGGTCCTGCGTTCCCATGGGAAATGCTGGAAGCTCTGATATACCACCGCACTGAATGTGTCATACACATCCGCTCTACCACTGGTGGCTGAAGATAAACCCAACCTATTTCCATAGTTATTAGTTTTCTTTTTACTCCTCGCCAATATTGCCAAATCAAATTTAACACTCCCCTTAATTGCTCAGACCCATCAGGGTATTAGATGTTCAGTCTTTTTAAACGTTCTATTACATTTTATTCTTTGGGCTTGAAATATTTAAAAAGTCACTTAAATCAAATTCCAATTACCAATCTAAAACATCCCATTGGGTGACATGGTTGTAATTATTTAGGGAAAAGTAACAGTGGTGAGCTCTCCAAGTTTCCAAAGCAATTATGAATGAATTAAAACAAGATATCCTCATAAATTAGTAATGAATGTACGTGAACTACATCTCCTTTGTTGATGTTCTTTGCTCATATCAATTTTCAAGCTTTAATTATGGCAAATTATGATCGTATAATTGCACGTTTTTACTTAAAGGCATGACCTGCTGATGCCATTTGTGCTCAACAGAAAAAAAAAAGAATAAAAATACACTGGAGGTTTTAAAATGAGCCACCCTGCAATCCATGCTAACAATATAAAGACCTGAATAGAAAAGGAATTACATGTAAAGCAGTCTCCTTATTCTCTCTCTCTCTTTATTCATAGGTGTCTTAGCTTGATGAAAGCTAGGCCAGACAGGAAAGTCTCTGATGTGTTGGAAAGAATACAAAGCAAGGTAATAAAACACTAGCATGAGAAAAAAAAAACAATTACGAAATCGTTACAAACACAAACTTCAATCTAAAGCCTCTGAGTCAAACTAAAAATTTCCTTTCCAATCTATTACTCTGTAACAGCCAAATAACATCGTTTTTAGAAAGGAAACACTTAACAGGAATTTTTACGCTGCCCAGAGACACAGTTGGGAATCAGTTGTCAGCGAGTCCAAGGTGATGAACTGGATTTAGATGCTTTGCACATCCATTTTCAGCATCATCTCGAATGATTCTTGAGTACTGGGATAAAACGGACTACAAAATTGAAAGAATCTGTTTCAAAGAATCTCGTTTGGATTAATCTGTTAAATGTGTTTAGAAGTACTCAATCACTCAATATGGGTGAACACCATCAGACACAGAAATTGTGTCAAATATTCATCATAAAAATTGACAAATTCAGCATTCACTTCAATGAATGACTGAATGAACTCTATAAAATTATATCATATTGATTTCTGGCTCTATCTATTGAATGTCTCCACAGTCAGACAGAAAATCTTACAGTATTGACAAAATATTGAGGTACTGAGGTAAATCTACCAAACGGGTTACCTACTAACACAACACAAAATGAGGTAAATCGAAAAATACCAAACAAGTTATTTGCTGCATGTACATAACGAGTTTACATACCAGTTGTGAAATATTGTATATATAAAACTCAGAACTTGAAACTTTTTCTGAACTCCTAACAGGTGAAATATGGTAGGAATACCTTCAAGAAGACTAACTTTGATTTTACTTGGTTATAAATATCTGACAGTGTTGACAAAAAAAAAAAGTGGGAAAAGAGGTATATTTTAAAATTAACCTCTTAAGTTTAATATATATTCTAATATATAAAGTATTGACTTCATTTGATCTGAGGACAGGTGACTTTAGGGGTCTAGATTGATAAATGAAAATATGTTGAAAAATCTAATAAAATGATCAATTTGTGTTAAAAACATTCTAGTGATCTATTTAAAAGTATAAATATCAGTTTTTAAAAGTTATGGCACATGAAGCACATTTCACATTTACTTTTCAAGAAAACTTCAAATGGGTTAAATATCCATCCTCAAATTCAACATGCCTTTTTATTGAACATTAATAGGATAATGGCGCTAAATGTCAGACCCGACACGTGCCAGGCAGCAGAGGAACACCTCGTTCCCTCTCCGGTTTGATGTTATTGTTTTACCATATTTACTGGATGTTGATACCAGCACCGTGGGCCAATGGATGGAGGAGGAAGGGAGTTTGACTGGGGTGGAGAGCTATTTATGAATGCGCAGGACATGCATCGGCTGTGCTCTCATTAAAACTCCTCTCACGGTGGAGGAGGAATAAGGCCCACACCCTCTGCAAGGCTTTCCTCCACTGCAGTCTAGGCCATAATTCACAAATGAAACATGACTGGGAGCACTGATCCAGGATCAGGCTTCCACTTGTCCCTTATTGTGTGTATAAGCAAATAAAACTATTTCAGAGCCGTCAAGCTACTAATATAAACTACGATTTCAGAAGATGACAACTTCTCCAAATCTTTGGTCAATCACGTTGAGGAAAGACGATGAAGAACGCCTCCAAATCACAGATGGAAAAGACAGATTTGCCATTACAACCAGGTGCAGGAATGTTTCTCTCCTTTTCAGTTGTAGGAAATTAAAAAATCTTCAGCGGCAGCTGGGTAATTAGGCCTGTAGATCTTGGATCTTGGGCACTCTCCACCGCTTGCCACAAACTGATTCTCATAAATGAGATCGCCAGGTCAGAGCACCTGTTAGACAGATTGAAAACTTTTCATTATCAAAGAAAACAGCTTGGCAACATCTTTTCAACAGCAGGACACCAGCCCAGACCACAAACCAGTGGCGGTTCTACATTGAATTACACCCTGGGCGAGACCCCCTTCGAGCGCCCCCCGCTCATTATGTTATGCTATGTCCTCTGTAGTGGACACTAGGACTCAACCAGCCCAGACCACAAACCAGTGGCGGTTCTACATTGAATTACACCCTGGGCGAGACCCCCTTCGAGCGCCCCCCACAAAATTCTGCACCCACAGTTATATTTTATTATAACATTATTTTATTTTATTCTACACTAGGACTCAGTTGTTTAAAAAATAAAATGACATGAAATTATATGTATATTATATTATAGGCAAAAGCAATGGGATTTTTTTTCAATCACCAATAACTTTTTGGGTTTCAGGATTTTTTTTAACCAAAATTTGTATAAAGATGATTCTCAACTATGTTATGAAAGATATAATGGAATGAATTGATACACCATTTTACTTTATGCAATATGTGGGTAAAATGGCCATAAATTAATATTCCCATTCAATGCAATGCATCTATACACTATATCTAATTTGCATATTAATGTGTTCTTGGAGCAACATCTTCTCACACAGCTTCTGTGCACGGCACCTTCTCAGCAAGCAGGGGCGCCAATTTGCCAATTCCCCACACAGTGAAATGATAGATAATAGAAAACCGCTTCGCGGCGACGGCGCAGAGGATTTTTTATTTTTTTTTTACTGCTCGTGCCGCCCCCCATGTATCATGAAAAAATGCCGCCCCAAAAACCGCTACTGCCACAAAGACATATGTGGCCTCGAAAATGACCGTTTGAATCATACTGAGATGATAATAGCCATGACTATGAATCTACAGTCATCAGTTCATCCGATTTTGAGGTGTTGGGTGTTTATACTTTTCAAAGTGATCTGAATCTCAATTTTTCACTTTCACTGGATGAATGTAAAAAAAGCACATAGATGTATGGTGTGCTCACATTAACACCATTTCAGCAAAATTTCGCTGACAAAAAAGGCCATTGTCTACAATAGTGATGTATGAATCACAGTTGACACAGAAGTAACTTTTAAATAAAGTATCCTTCTGTTGGTCAATGCGGTAAATTCATATGAACAACTTGAACCTATTGCAAAATCTGTGTGGGAAATCTTTCTCCCTCACACAAAATTCCCAAATGCGTGGATTCCTATTGAAATGGCTGGATTTCGCCTGCCAAAACTCACCAAACAACTGTAAAAGTGACCACAGCTTTACATTGAATGCAGGACTGGAGGCGTATCTAGAAACTTGAACATCACAACCTGCAAAAATGGCTTCCTAATGAGTTATGACCTTTTTTTTTTTTTTTTTTTTACTTGTTTTCCTGTAAAAATATGTACAAATCCTTAAGCAACACTGCATAACATGCTAATACTTAAAACAGGTTTTATTGGGCAGTCGTGGCCCAATGGTTAGAGAGTCAGACTTGTAACCCAAAGGTTGTGGGTTCGAGTCTCAGGTCCGGCAGGAATTGTCAGTGGGGGAAGCGTATAACCAGCACTCTCTTCCACCTTCAATAGGTGAGACCCTTGAGCAAGGCACCGAACCCCCAACTGCTCCCTGGGTGCCGCAGCACATGGCTGCCCACTGCTCTGGGTGTGTGTTCACGGTGTGTGTGTGCACTTGGATGGGTTAAATGCAGAGCACAAATTCTGAATATGGGTCACCATACTCTGCCACACGTCACTTCACTTACAAATTTACCAAGTAATTCAAATCTTCACAAATAATAATTGTTTCAAGGAAGTCTTGATATTTTAACTGGAAAATCAGATAAAGTATTTGTTAAAAGTCTCTACACTACAAAGTCTTAAGGTACTTTTGAATATTTCAATGATATGCTAATGAAATCTCCACATTATAACATAAAAGTGCTTAAAACTGCTATTTTTACAATCTGCTACAAGATTTACCACACTGTGGTTGGGTTACTTCACATCTAAGAATAAGTCTGAAGCACACTTGGCAGAGGAGGCAGTCAATTTATACCAGAGTCCTACGACTTGGATCCCAAAACAAGTTTTCAAGCCACCATCACAATGACCTTATAGAGACTCTGCCACTTGCAGTTGGAAAGTAACATTTCATTACACAGAGAAATGCCTGAGATAGGAGGCAAAATCCCACTTAGCCTTTCAACACAGAAAAGCTCCCCTGAAATCCTAAACAGGCCCCCAAAAAGACAAGGCGCTGCAGGGAACAGCGATACGCGGCTAAACCCAACATGCATCCGCCTGGCACAGGTGTCCTCTAAGACGCTCAATCCCATTTGTGACGCCCACTCTTGTTTTCCTATTGCTGGGGCTTCCTGTGAATAGCAATGAGTATCACAAAGAACTAGGACCCTCTGGCAACACGGAAGCCCTCAGCCCTGTGCTTACAGCCTCCTATAAGGCCTCTTTGGTTTTAGAACGTCAGTCAAAGTCAATATGTGTCAAGTCTGCCTGCATGGGCTAACCTGCTATAGACTCTACATGTGTAAAGCTTAGCAGGGAGATTTAAAATGTAGTAGAGGAAGTAAGAGAGAAAGATCTTCTAAGAGAGAAAAAAAAACATATATGATGTTACATTCACAGGTTTGGTGTTGGTAAGATTTTTTTAAGTTTTATGGTCACCAAAGCTACATGTATTTGATTAAAAATGCAGTGAAAACAGTAATATTGTGAAATATTATTACAAATTAAAATAGAAATAGTTTTATATTTGAATCTATTTATTTTTAAAAAGTAATTTATTCCTGTGATGGCAAAGCTGAATTTTCGTGATCACGTGATCCTTCAGAAATCATCCTAATATGCTGATTTGATACTCGAGAAACATTTCTTATTATTATCAATGTTGAAAACGTATACGCTGGTTAATGTATAATAACCAGCAGCTTATACTGGCCAAGAACCGCCCACTTAGAAGACTGATTGACATCTATAACAAAGTAATAAATCAGCACAGAAAAAATATTTTTAAAACGTTTTTATAGAATACAGAAATGTTATACAAAAAGTCAATAAAACAGCAGAAAGTAAATAGAAAATGAGTACAGACTAACAAAATTAAGAATATGAGTACAGACTAAAAGACAGAAGTTATGTTCATGAATATCTAGTCTACTTGCTACTTAAAGTATCAAAAAAAAAACTCTCAATATCTAATCTAAATATCATAACCTAGAAATTTTTTTTTTCCTTGAAGATTTTTATTTTTCCTACAGAACTTGGATTCCGAGCGGACTGATAACATATATACAAATAAATAAATGTGTGCTCGTACTCTTGGAAGTTGTGTATAGCCAATCGGATTAGAGTTTACTAGACTAAGAAGGGAATGTGGGCATCTGTAGGTGTGCCATCAGAGACTAATTATGTCTTTCAACACGGTCAACTGTTATCCAATGTGATCTAATCAATGAAAATGCACATAACAATCAGGTGTAAAGGGTCTGACATTCTTTATTTCACAATGAAAATGGAAAAAGAGCAAATGTATTCAGATCTGGTATGAAAGTCCTTTGCAAAAGCAAGCAAGCATGAACAAGGCATGCCGTTAAAGACGCCGCTACTGCCTACCTGTGGACGCCTCTCATCTGCTCTCTAGCAGAGAAATAAACTGCTGCGGATCATCCACACTGTTCTACAGTCTATCAGGCGCTTCATTAGCCATGCAATGAATAAAAGATCAGCGGCAAGAAGGAGGGATAGAAAAAAATGAGAAAGAGGATGGGAGAGCACTAGGAAAAAGAGAAAATGAAAACGAAGGAAATCTAAAACGGCAGCGGACAAAATTACCTCCAAAATGTCCATGATTGAAACCCAAAGCTCCCTCCCCCGTATTATCCGCCGTCTATAGCGGCGAATATTCTAGATTGGAATGTCACCGTCATTGTTATTCCATTACTTTTGGCTCAATCAATAGTTTTCTATTGAATTAGGAAAAATAGCTGGGATGTGCTTGTGTTTCATTAACTTTCATCATCGACAGTGGCTAAAAATTGCCTTGCTGGCTCAAAAAAAGACTGTCCATTTACAATTTTCGTAGTCATAAAAAGACAGAAGTTTTTTTTTTTTATGTCTTCTAAAGAGGCAAGGAGGCAAAAGGCTTTATCGTGTGCTGAAAGGAGAGAGTGATCAATATTTTATCATGGTCTATGACCACTACAAGACCTCTCCAGATGTCAGGACAAGGGCATTATGACAGATAAGAGTTGCATCATGTAAAACCAGCCTCTCACACTATCAGTAAAGTGTGTCTTTCTAACTAACAGTGACATGACATGACATGACATGACATGACATGACATGACATAAAATAAAATAAAAATCTTGTAGCAACAATTACATGACCTGCTTACCCAAAATATCTACAAACTTACATCAAACCACCATGTGACCTTGAGATCTCTGGCTGTCAATCTTACAACTGAGTGCATTCAGCTAAATTTAGGGAGCGATTCCCCATCAAACACACAAACAGAAGTGTTCTCAGTTTGGGGTCTGACAAAGCGCTGTGTAACTTATTTGTAGAAGCAGCAGGAGGGGGAGTGGCATGCACATATTTTTGCACCACACTGTTTCGACGCAACAGTGGCCATCATTTTGCCTCAACTTCCTACTGTTATTTAGTGTCATATATATAGCCAGCAGCTAGAACAGTCTTGTGAATGTACTGAAAAAACCTGCCTTTGTTAAATACAATAAAAACAGAAAATTAAAATCACATCATGGGCTACATCTCAAGCACTAAATGTACAAAGGTGATTCATAGGTGGTTAGTAGTAGTAGTATAAATAAATTTGTATTATTATAGTTATAGCATATGTATTATTATAGCATACTGTAAATACATACATAAATGCATTATTATTATTATTGTTGTAAATAACATTATTACTATTATAATTGTTATTGTTGTTGTTCATTTCAGATAATACAACTATTAAAACTACCCACAACTGTAAATAAGATGCACGTGTATGTATGTATGTGGTTCTGCATGCCAAATACAAACACAGGTCCACTGGTGTCACTTAATATGCAGATCCATCCACCAGATCTTCTACTTCGTAAACATGTCCACCACTGGACAAATTCTATCAACCCCACAAAACCAAAATGTCCCATTTCAATGTTACGGAAAGAATCTCTGATCGATAGCACACGGCCTCATTTCAATGACACGCCGGGATAATTTATGACTGAAGGCAGCCACCCAATACAACACGTAAAATGGAAAACGCAAGCAAAGCCATTATTGGCAAAGTATCCTGATTAACGTAGCACAGCGAGACCATGACTATGTCACACGTTCACATCTGCATCCACACTGTGAGGGTCTTTGAGGCCAACCTGCTTTATATTGATCTTTCTGCCATTATGTTTATCATAAAGAGGGCCTCCAGACACATTATGAACATCAGGGGTCACACAAATGGATGCTTCACATTACTGTACTCGGGACAGTAGCGGGTCAGTCCATGCCAGCACGCCCTGAGATCAGTCACGTGCTCCTTCAAAATCCATAATTTGAACATTAGCAAGTACTTTGCATTCTTTCTGCTCTTTTAACGGGTTGTTAAAAGGTTGTCGTGTCTAAAATATTATTGAAAATAATAATGTGCATGACATGCTCATTCATGCATGTGCTCTTGTCACCAATATCATAGCGTAATGATAAACAAAAAGCTTTTTAAGCTCTCAAGGTCAAAGAAAAAGTCACAAAAGGGCTTTTAATAATAATAATAATACGCACTACAATGACAGAGTTTTCTAGGCTAAGAATGTCAAACAACCATTTCTGAAAACACTGTTTTCTTTTGATCCAACACCTAAGGCTCTCAAAATTGTCAAATTCCACCTGCGCTTCTGTAAATAAATAGGCATCAGATAAAAGAGGGATAATGTGCATGACATGCTCATTCATGCATGTGCTCTTGTCACCAATATCATAGCGTAATGATATACAAAAAGCTTTTTGAACTCTCAAGGTCAAAGGAAAAGTCACAAAAGGGCTTTTAATAATAATAACAATAATACACACTACAATGACAGAGTTTTCTAGGCTAAGAATGTCAAAAAATAGTTTTCAAACAGAAGTAGTTTTGTTATGCATGAGGTCAGTTTGATTTTCTTGCAAAGAAGACAGAGCTAACAATTACTAAACCTAAAGCCAATGAAGAGAGGAGGCAGCGCTGATGTTATTGGATTTTATACGCTTTTTTCTAAGTAGTTTAGCTTCTAGTTGTTAAACCATGTCAAATGAGCTTCAGGGTAATTAGGATCAAATAAATAGGATAGCTGATTTTGAAATCAATAGATGTTTTTCTTTAACCCTCCCTTTTTTTTTGTCTTTGAAAAGGCCTTTTAAGCCAATAAGTCTGTCTTACAAATAGTTTTTAAACACAAGTAGTTTTGTTATGCATGAGGTCAGTTTGATTTTCTTGCAAAGAAGACAGAGCTAACAATTACTAAACCTAAAGCCAATGAAGAGAGGAGGCAGCGCTGATGTTATTGGATTTTATACGCTTTTTCTAAGTAGTTTAGCTTCTAGTTGTTAAACCATGTCAAATGAGCTTCAGGGTAATTAGGATCAAATAAATAGGATAGCTGATTTTGAAATCAATAGATGTTTTTCTTTAACCCTCCCTCACCCTTTTCTAAATATCCACTAATGTTTAGTTGAGAATGACTCTGCATCCTGTATGTTTTGCGTCTTAGAGAGAGTCCAATGCTGTATGTGCCACAAATAAATAAACAGAAAATTATAAATAAAACAAAGAAATAAAATTAATGAAATGAATCTCTTTACATGTAGAATATTAAGTCTTGGATAAATAAATAAGTAATATCATTTTCTGTGAAATTGAAGATATTTGGGCATATTAAGGGATTTAACCCTTTTATAAATAAACTAAACACAAAATTGTTGAAAGTAATCTATAATTTCCTTTGAAATTGAAGATATTAACCCTTTAATGAATAAATACATAAATAAAAAAATATAAATAATGTAATTAATCTATAATTGCCCTTCAAACTGAAGACATTACTAACCTTGTGTATATATAAATACTGTAATTTTCTGTTAAATTTATGATATTTAGGGATATTAAGGGATTTAACCCTTTTATAAATAAACTAAACACAAGACTGTTGAAAGTAATCTATATAATGAAATAAATTTATAATTTTCCTTAATTCAAACTGAAGACTTTACTAACCCTTTCATAAATAAATAAATAAACTTAATTTGTTGCTCTGAATAAAAACTGAACATACTATCAACTGATTGATAGATAGACAGACAGATAGAATTTTAAAAAAATAATAATAATAAAATAAAATAAAATAAAGTGTCTGAGACCCAAACAGAACTAATTACATTTTTAAAAAAAAGAATATTTTTTTATCTCTAAGTGTAAATATAATATTTTTTAATCTATAATCAGTTCTCGTAAAACAAAAATCTTTTTTAATATTGAGCCTGATTTCTCAAGATTCAGTTTCTGAGACCCTGATGTATATCACATCTGTTTGGAAAGGATTCACACTTGCCTGCTGACGTTCATGTGACGTCTACAAAACCAATGAATATTCCATGCATTTAAGAAAGCCCACGTCAAGCATTTCTATAGTGTCCCGATATCTCCATGACCTTTCCCACTGAGGGTATTACAACCAGGGTATGAGACCAAAAAAAAAAAAAAAAGGCTGATGCATACGGAAAGAATCTCTGATCGATAGCACACGGCCTCATTTCAATGACACGCCGGGATAATTTATGACTGAAGGCAGCCACCCAATACAACACGTAAAATGGAAAACGCAAGCAAAGCCGTTATTGGCAAAGTATCCTGATTAACGTAGCACAGCGAGACCATGACTATGTCACACGTTCACATCTGCATCCACACTGTGAGGGTCTTTGAGGCCAACCAACCATTTCTGAAAACACTGTTTTCTTTTGATCCAACACCTAAGGCTCTCAAAATTGTCAAATTCCACCTGCGCTTCTGTAAATAAATAGGCATCAGATAAAAGAGGGACTTTGCTTAGACTTCACAAGGTCCATAAATGTTTTGGTTTTTTTTTGTCTTTGAAAAGGCCTTTTAAGCCAATAAGTCTGTCTTACAAATAGTTTTTAAACACAAGTAGTTTTGTTATGCATGAGGTCAGTTTGATTTTCTTGCAAAGAAGACAGAGCTAACAATTACTAAACCTAAAGCCAATGAAGAGAGGAGGCAGCGCTGATGTTATTGGATTTTATACGCTTTTTTCTAAGTAGTTTAGCTTCTAGTTGTTAAACCATGTCAAATGAGCTTCAGGGTAATTAGGATCAAATAAATAGGATAGCTGATTTTGAAATCAATAGATGTTTTTCTTTAACCCTCCCTCACCCTTTTCTAAATATCCACTAATGTTTAGTTGAGAATGACTCTGCATCCTGTATGTTTTGCGTCTTAGAGAGAGTCCAATGCTGTATGTGCCACAAATAAATAAACAGAAAATTATAAATAAAACAAAGAAATAAAATTAATGAAATGAATCTCTTTACATGTAGAATATTAAGTCTTGGATAAATAAATAAGTAATATCATTTTCTGTGAAATTGAAGATATTTGGGCATATTAAGGGATTTAACCCTTTTATAAATAAACTAAACACAAAATTGTTGAAAGTAATCTATAATTTCCTTTGAAATTGAAGATATTAACCCTTTAATGAATAAATACATAAATAAAAAAATAGAAATAATGTAATTAATCTATAATTGCCCTTCAAACTGAAGACATTACTAACCTTGTGTATATATAAATACTGTAATTTTCTGTTAAATTTATGATATTTAGGGATATTAAGGGATTTAACCCTTTTATAAATAAACTAAACACAAGACTGTTGAAAGTAATCTATATAATGAAATAAATTTATAATTTTCCTTAATTCAAACTGAAGACTTTACTAACCCTTTCATAAATAAATAAATAAACTTAATTTGTTGCTCTGAATAAAAACTGAACATACTATCAACTGATTGATAGATAGACAGACAGATAGAATTTTAAAAAAATAATAATAATAAAATAAAATAAAATAAAGTGTCTGAGACCCAAACAGAACTAATGACATTTTTTAAAAAAAGAATATTTTTTTATCTCTAAGTGACAACGACGAGCACAACACATCAGTATACAGTAGATGCCGTTTGAATTTCCATTAAAATGTTCTTCAATGAGCGACCTATTTTTTCATGCCTTTTCCATCTATCAGCAGGTACGTGACATGGCTTTTATAGGTGCAGATTTGCAACGGCCACTTTACTTTGAAAACGCTTTTTGAAAGCTCCGGTGTAATTGAGCTTCGGAGATCTTTCCAAAGTAGCGCCATTTAGATTTCAGGGAGTCATTTTCAACTAGGCCTATCTGAAACTGTTGCTAATCCACTCTTTTTAATCACACATGAAATTAGGCTCTCAGACAATGGTCTGCAGACACAGAGACCCCTGGGACAGCTGAATGGAGACTGAATGGTGAATCAACAATAGTGAGTGAGGGCTAGTCATCCTCTTGCACAACATTGGACTCTATGTGCCACAAAAAAAAAAAAAAAAAACTACATGAAGCAAATAAAAACAGATAAATAAATAAAAAAAGAATGTCTATAATTTTCCTTGAAATTTAAAATATTATTAACCCTTTTATAAATAAAATTGTTTAAATAATATATTAAATTAATATATAATATAATTAATATATATTATATAATTTTCCTTTAACTCATGTAAATAAAATAATATTTAAAATACTTTAAATAAAATAATATTCTTATTTTATAATCAGTTCTCATAAAAGTCATTAAAGAGACAGTCTTTGTCTGGTACCTCAATATCAAGTTGTTTTCTCAATCTAGTCGGCAATAAAATTCCACAATTCTATGATTACTAACAAAGTACACAGGATTATTAATAAATCTCTGATAAAGTTCAGCTTTTGAGGTGTCAAAAATTAGCAATAGTAAAGAAATCAATATTATTTAAAATATTCCTACTCTTTCTAGAAGTCAGAAAAATCAGAAATGCAATGGCAAAATAGCAATGTAGATGCTTTCATATTGAATTCATTGAGCATATTTTGTTGTAGCATAAAGCGTTAAATAAGAGGGATCTGGTATGTTGTTCATTCTGGCCATGCATTATGACATTCCATTAGCAAAGTAAAAGAATAGTGCTGCTAATACAGAAATACCATTATTGGGAGTACAAAAAAAAAAAGACAATTAGCGTAATGGATAGACTTGATGAAAACAAATGAGCAACACTAAGATTACTCTGATGCAAAACAAACAGAAGACTGCAACAAAGCTGGGGGAAAACGACCATATTGTAAAAATCTGCAAGCATGAAAAACTCAACTTTGGGTTGTTCTCACTCAAAAATGTGCAAAACTGCAATAATGGATGGACCTCAACCACTTGTGATGCCATCAAATAGTATTTCACATAAGTCATATTATGTAGTGGCCTGAAAACTCTTTGACACATTTACAATCGCATGGTGGAGATTCTATTGCAAACGCTGTTAGTTGTTTTCTCAGGACCAACTTCTTGTTTTGTTTTTTTTACTTTATGTATGAAATCAGTTTCCCTCAAGTAGACACAAGTGTCATAGAATCTAAACTGTTGTTTTAACTTAACACATTTCACAAACAGATGTGTTAGCTTTCATGGAAAGTGTGCTTATTTTATCTTTCTTTAACTAAATGCAAATTGATTTAATAAACATACATGAATATCATTACATATATAATATGACTAAGGTATCCAAATACTTTTGGGGGCCACTGTAAATCTAAAAAGTAGTAATATTCTAAACAATAGACGCTTAATAATACATATCCATTTAGACACTGCTAAATGAAAAAGTCTCTGTAATAAAGCTATGATAGCACAACAAAACCAAATTAACTTATGTTTAAGCTGTAGTCCCAGTTTGCAGTCTTACTCACAACGACGAGCACAACACATCAGTATACAGTAGATGCCGTTTGAATTTCCATTAAAATGTTCTTCAATGAGCGACCTATTTTTTCATGCCTTTTCCATCTATCAGCAGGTACGTGACATGGCTTTTATAGGTGCAGATTTGCAACGGCCACTTTACTTTGAAAACGCTTTTTGAAAGCTCCGGTGTAATTGAGCTTCGGAGATCTTTCCAAAGTAGCGCCATTTAGATTTCAGGGAGTCATTTTCAACTAGGCCTATCTGAAACTGTTGCTAATCCACTCTTTTTAATCACACATGAAATTAGGCTCTCAGACAATGGTCTGCAGACACAGAGACCCCTGGGACAGCTGAATGGAGACTGAATGGTGAATCAACAATAGTGAGTGAGGGCTAGTCATCCTCTTGCACAACATTGGACTCTATGTGCCACAAAAAAAAAAAAAAAAAACTACATGAAGCAAATAAAAACAGATAAATAAATAAAAAAAGAATGTCTATAATTTTCCTTGAAATTTAAAATATTATTAACCCTTTTATAAATAAAATTGTTTAAATAATATATTAAATTAATATATAATATAATTAATATATATTATATAATTTTCCTTTAACTCATGTAAATAAAATAATATTTAAAATACTTTAAATAAAATAATATTCTTATTTTATAATCAGTTCTCATAAAAGTCATTAAAGAGACAGTCTTTGTCTGGTACCTCAATATCAAGTTGTTTTCTCAATCTAGTCGGCAATAAAATTCCACAATTCCACGATTACTAACAAAATACACAGGATTATTAATAAATCTCTGATAAAGTTCAGCTTTTGAGGTGTCAAAAATTAGCAATAGTAAAGAAATCAATATTATTTAAAATATTCCTACTCTTTCTAGAAGTCAGAAAAATCAGAAATGCAATGGCAAAATAGCAATGTAGATGCTTTCATATTGAATTCATTGAGCATATTTTGTTGTAGCATAAAGCGTTAAATAAGAGGGATCTGGTATGTTGTTCATTCTGGCCATGCATTATGACATTCCATTAGCAAAGTAAAAGAATAGTGCTGCTAATACAGAAATACCATTATTGGGAGTACAAAAAAAAAAAGACAATTAGCGTAATGGATAGACTTGATGAAAACAAATGAGCAACACTAAGATTACTCTGATGCAAAACAAACAGAAGACTGCAACAAAGCTGGGGGAAAACGACCATATTGTAAAAATCTGCAAGCATGAAAAACTCAACTTTGGGTTGTTCTCACTCAAAAATGTGCAAAACTGCAATAATGGATGGACCTCAACCACTTGTGATGCCATCAAATAGTATTTCACATAAGTCATATTATGTAGTGGCCTGAAAACTCTTTGACACATTTACAATCGCATGGTGGAGATTCTATTGCAAACGCTGTTAGTTGTTTTCTCAGGACCAACTTCTTGTTTTGTTTTTTTTACTTTATGTATGAAATCAGTTTCCCTCAAGTAGACACAAGTGTCATAGAATCTAAACTGTTGTTTTAACTTAACACATTTCACAAACAGATGAAAAACTCAACTTTGGGTTGTTCTCACTCAAAAATGTGCAAAACTGCAATAATGGATGGACCTCAACCACTTGTGATGCCATCAAATAGTATTTCACATAAGTCATATTATGTAGTGGCCTGAAAACTCTTTGACACATTTACAATCGCATGGTGGAGATTCTATTGCAAACGCTGTTAGTTGTTTTCTCAGGACCAACTTCTTTTTTTTTTTTTTTTACTTTATGTATGAAATCAGTTTCCCTCAAGTAGACACAAGTGTCATAGAATCTAAACTATTTTAACTTAACACATTTCACAAACAGATGTGTTAGCTTTCATGGAAAGTGTGCTTATTTTATCTTTCTTTAACTAAATGCAAATTGATTTAATAAACATACATGAATATCATTACATATATAATATGACTAAGGTATCCAAATACTTTTGGGGGCCACTGTAAATCTAAAAAGTAGTAATATTCTAAACAATAGACGCTTAATAATACATATCCATTTAGACACTGCTAAATGAAAAAGTCTCTGTAATAAAGCTATGATAGCACAACAAAACCAAATTAACTTATGTTTAAGCTGTAGTCCCAGTTTGCAGGAAACATTTATTGTTTGCATACTGCATAATTAAATCGTTTCTGTCCTCAAGTTCTCAGCATTTAAAAAATCTTAGTTGTAATACTACATATATATACACTGTTCAATAAGTAGAAGAGACAGCTGTCACACTTTTTACTCTAATGAATACTTCTTAGAAAGTCAGTCAATTTCTGTATTAGACAAACACTTCAAAGATTTTCTACCAAATAGCTATTGAACGTAAAGAATTAATTCTTCTATTTAGCAAGGATCAACATTGAAAGTAAAGACATTTATGTCGTTACAGTATTTTGAACTTTCTATTCAAAGATTCCTGAAAAAAATGTATCACAAAAAATAATGAGAATTTTTTGAGCAAATCAGCATATTAGAATTGATTTCTGAAGGATCATGTGACACTGAAGGCTGGAGTAATGATGCTGAAAATTCAGCTTCGCATTTATGTAGAAATGTTTCTGTTGAAACCTAGTTACTTGGATGTACCGCTGACCAGATGACAACTTCCCCATGTGACAACTTGCCCTGGTCTCCTCTAAATGGCCTCCAAGGTTTCAGGTGGCCTCACTTTAGTTCTAATAGTAACACTGAAGCTAGTTGGCCTGAAGGAGGAAAATCGCAATCATTTGTAAATTGGTCAAGGTCATGCGAATACAATAGAAGTGGGTTGATGACTCGTCGGGGAATGCCGACTAAAAATGTAGGCCTCTTTTTCAGGAAAACTTTCAATCCTGCTCCTGAAGTACCCCACATCACATTGTGGATGTCCACCTTTTGATTTATATCATGAACTCATTAGTCGAGGCTCCAAGACCAGAATTGGGTGTCAAATAAGAAAAACACCCAAAGTGGGCAGCACAGGAATGGGGTTGTGCCAAAAAACGGCCGAGTTATAGGAGCTGTCCAGCATGAGAAGGTGCTGAAATCTCTACAGCTACTGCAGAAAATTAAATCTTTGAAGCAAACAACTAGTCAAAAGCAAATAAGCGAGAAAGGACTTGCACACTTAGAGAGAAGCTCCCTGATCAGTGCACTCTTGCTTTCCAGTTTAGACGCTGGAAAAGGTTACCACTATCCCCTCTAGTGGCCTTACAAAGTGACTGGCGACAGGGCTGTAAAAACGTCTCCCTGTTGATCTCATACATCAGTTTGCATACACTATTATGCAATTTCCTTGATAGAATGCGATGGAAAAAAGTGAATCCATCACAAAGCGCTATAGAGTCGTCATGGCATCCTTTTGTAGACAATTCCCAGCAAAGAATCAATCATGAATCAGGTTTTTGTTCACCAAAACGCACTCTTGTCCTCATTGCTGTGCCAGCATTGACATTATTCAACGAGAACAAGATCTGCCTTGCTTTTTGCACATTTGTAGCTTTAAATTATTGACATTATGTAATGAAAACAGATCCAGACTGATGGCATGTTCAGGAGAACCAGTGTTGAACCATGATGGCCCATATGAGGAAAACTTTGAGAGAGGGAGAGAATTTATGTCTTAATATGCCAAAACTAATAGCTTTTACAATTCAAAATGCCATTATTTGGCATCCAAAGCTGGTTGAAGACAACAACATTAATGTTTTCTTTGCTCCAGGTGTTATTATTTAGTTGCTCGGATCAGCTGAGGGCCATTACGCAGCTCTTCTATTTATCCCAAAACCATCAGAGTCCATCAAAAACACCATCATATAGCTATTACAGCATTAATGTTTCTATCTCCTATTACTTATCCAACTTTAACCTTCTAATAGAAGCCAAACACTGGAACATCAGCTTTAAAATGATTGCATAAATGAGATCTGACTTTAAATTCTCCATGCACTTATTAATACACGCTGGTATGTGACTTCAAACTCATGTAAAGCCTTTTTTCCTCCCTCTCTCTCACGCTCTCTTTAATAGCACAATACACCTTTGACGAAGCTCACGAATGTGACAAAATTCCTTTTGGGATTCCTGTCTTGAATACAAAGCAGCTTCTATAAAGACTCCTCTCTGTGAAGTCAAAAAAACTGATGCATTTAAGCTCAGATGTTGCAATTAATTGTCCCCAATCAGGTGTCATTTATTTGGAATTTTTTAACATTGATTGTGTACTTATATGGAGTAACAAAAATCTGTTTTCTTTTTATTCTTGATTTAATATGGATATTCAATTGCTATTTCCAACTGTATAATTAACATTTTATATCAATTTAAGATCGTTTTTAGCTACTGCCCATCATTAAAACCCTTCTAATCATCCCACACACCAACACAAATCCTGGAGTTAGTGGGAGGCTGAGAGTTGATCTCGATGCACACATGGACTCAACATGTGATGGACACTTGTGCGCTTGACTTACATGGAGGAGATGTTCTCAAACAGGTCTGGGAGGCTGTTAGTGGTATTCCCATCGCTCACGGTGTCCTGTAGTGCCAGGAGGGGAAAGAAATTCCCTTGGTAAGACTCATTGCAAAAGATGTTCGTGGTAGAACAACGGCAGGTCGGTGGGCAGTCTAGCATGGAGCTCATATAATCTTGGAAGATGCTGAGGAGAAACAGGATCCTCCACCAGCAAACGCGGGGTGGGATGGAGAATAAATCCATGTTTCCAAGTGCTTCCCTCAATGTTTTAGCTCCTCACTAATGTTCAACGGCAACGGGTATCCGTACGGTGATGCGAGAGCGCGCGCGGGTGCGTGGATGAGAGTGAAGGTATGTCAGATCACAGAGATCGCAATAATGTCCCCAAGAAAAGAGGGGGGAAATACTCCGTCAATATAGAAAGGGCTCAAAAATCAACGGTCCCAGGCTGTCCTCCTCTCCGGGCTGCATGGTACAAGCTTCCCCGTCTCCTCGGTGCTGTTTGTCGCGTAGTTCCAGGTTGTTGGATCTCTGGCTTGTAGACTAAAGCGTCAGAGCGCAGTCTAGTGAGAGAGAGAGAGAGAGGTCCATGCTCCGAGCATCAAGTCCCACCTACTGGGCAGATTAAAAACTGACGCACCTGCAGAACGGCAAAAGCGATCAAATCTGCACCGGAAAATAACGCACGCTGCAACAGGCAAAACACTGCTGTCAAACACTACTGTACAAAGCAGTAAGAAACATGTATAACCATTACATAAAAAAAACATATGTCCGAGATGATAAAAAGGGTCCATTTTCGGGGGGGAAATGTATGTTGGTTGAATGCGTTTTTGAAAAGAAAAAAAAAACATACAATTTTCTACAAATTAAAGATAGATAGGCTACCTACTGACTAACTCCTGATTATAAGTGTACACAACATCATCATTTACGGTATGTTTTTAACGAACTATTTTTACTGATATTCTGTCTTTTCTCAAATAATAATAATAATAATAACAGTAATAACGCTCCTTAATAATGTTAACACAAATTATTATATTAGATGTTGCACAACAGATGATTATTTGCACTGAAAGTATTAAACTCTCGTCATATATTTTCTTACATGAAAGAACTAAATCTATATCTATCTATGCATGCATTCATTACTTTGTATGTCTTACAAAAAGAATGCTACCAAAAGAATACAAAAACCCATCCAGATTTATCCCCGGTCTCCAATACATTCAAACACGAACAACTGATCTGTTAAGCTTTATGTTTGCTAACAAAACTTATTATGAAGCATTATAAAAACAAAACAAAAAAATATATTATAAAATAGTTGTATCTGATATCTGGGCAACAAACTTTTCGAACTAAATGGGAAAAACAGCCCTTTGGGGTCACAAACATGAACTCTTGTTCTGCTGTGGAATCATGTTTTTACTCAACTGTAAGCTGATCTCTGATGCTGCTGCTCTTTGAACTCTGAGTGGTTCAGAGTCAAAGTGTCCTGCCCCACCAAGCCCTCACACAATTAATGTGTAACCACTTAGCCATCTGCACATTTGACACTAAATCACCAGTGCTGTGGGCTGATGTCTTCATATACTGTAGCAGCAAGTTCTGCTATTGCTTAAGCAAAAAACTTTTTGGAGTCTGAAAACAAGATTGATGAGGGCATCGGTTCCCTTTAGGCCACACAAAGTATGTCAGCCTTGTGTCTACGCTCCTGTTATCCACACCTGGGCATTTCTAAATCAGTATGGTGTATCTGAAGATCTACCCAACAAGGAAAAACCAACACGAGACTGCTAGATAGACCTCACAAACTTCTTGTTGACATCTGTGGTTCTTGTCCTAAGGTATATTGGACTTTATTTGTCCTGAGAGTATCTGTGATTAACTGCGTCTGTTCCGTCTGCAGATAAAGCTACCTGGAAGGATGAAAGAATTTATGTGACATTGCTTGGAGATAAAAAAAATAAAAAATAAAAAAAGTAAACAGTATGCAGTTGTTCACCTCGACTGATAGTAAACTCATACCTTACGACTGCATGTGCGAGTCCATAACAATTTATGGAGTGGGAAAGCGGTTTATAGATACTGCAAGCCCATAGATGTAGGTCAACATATAATGATATTTGTGAGGAATAATGAACAAACAAACAAGCTGATCAGGACCAGTTTATTATATTGTAATGGACTTTTTAATGATGTTGCTACAAGTATTACAGGAATTTTGGTGAATATATATAAATATTAGTGTGTGTGTGTGTGTGTGTGTGTGTGTGTGTGTGTGTGTGTGAATACACCCACCTATTTGAGCTATTTCTGATAACACCACAGGTTATACAATGGAAGGTCACATGATTAAAAAAAAATACTAAAATAGTTTTCAAATTATTTTTAATTAGTTAATTAATTAATTAAACAAGTTTAAACATAAATTAAGTAAATTTTTACACAAAACAAGAAAATTACACTTTTACAGTAAAAGTATATAAGAATGAAAGTTCGAACAGCTGATAAAAACATCACAATAATCCACACAACTCCAGTCCATCAACTGACCGCTTATGAAGCAAAAGCTGCGAGTTTGTAAAAAAACAAATCCATTCCAGACCAGTCCTCCATCCATAATATTGCTTTATCATGTGAAAAAGTTGTCTTGTCTGATTTCACACAGATGAAGAATCATTTACAAGCAAAAATAGTCCAAAACAGTTCTAATCAACTACTGTATGTTGGTGGATTTTGGAGGAAGCATTATTATGGGTTATGGACTCATATTGTGTCCAGAAGCAACGGTTTAAAAGTTAAACATTTTAATGACAGATTTGTTACTTACAAACATGCAGCTTTTCGCTTCACAAGTCATGTGGATTACTTGTGGTTTATTGTGATGTTTTTATCAGCTGTTTGGACTCTCATTCTGACGGCACCCATTCATTGCAGAGGATCCATGGCTGAGCAAATGATGTAATGCTACATTTCTCCAAATCTGTTCTGATAAAGAAACAAACTCATCTACACCTTGGATGGATTGAGGGTGAGAACATTTTCAGCAAATTTTCATTTTTAGGTGAACTATGCCTTTAAATTAAATGTAGAAATTCTATACTCATTTAGTTCAAATATATATTTTTTTAAATACTAGTGCATTCTTTTATTTATAAAATTAGTAGCACAAACACAGACATCCTGTTTGTTTTAGTGTGGAATGTGTTTTATCTGTTGAGAGCACCATGTTGTGTAACACCAGAAAGAAAAGAACCTCATCGTTCCCGTCACAATCTCATTTCTTCAGCTCTCACTTCCTTTTTTCTGTGACATATTAGATATTTCTAGGTCTCCATAAACATGACAATGGAACAAATTTCTCATTAAAACTCTCGTATAATGATTAATGATGACTGGCACCAGTATCTATTGTTTTAGAGTGTCGTAATCCAAAAAAATGAAAACAAAACAAAAACTTTCACTAGACAGGAAATGTTCACACTGCAGAGAACAGAGGAGGGAATGTATAACAGCGAAAAGGATTTTCTTTTTCAACAAATTGTATTGATTTTATTTTAAGCATTGTTAATCGCTTAATTAAAATGTTGAATATGCCATTAGCATTAGTATTGACAGGACTTAATATAGAAGTACTGAACTGGCATAGAGACAAAGATTACATTTCAATTACGTATTTTCATTTCAAACTGATTCAATAACACCCTAACATTTTAGGGCAAGGGTCTTCAGCAAGGCCTGCTATTTACTGTTATCTCAAACAAACGTTTGTGAAAAATTATTTTTTAAATAGCTACAATATTCCTTATCCAAATATTAAAGGAACAGTTCACCCAAAAATGAAGTTTCGCTGAAAATGTATTCATCTTAAGGCCATCAAAGATGTAGATGAGTTTGTTTCCTCATCGGAACAGTTTTGAGTCCTCCATCCATAATATTGCTTTCTCCAGAGGAAAAGCCATCTCATCTGAATCAGGAGAGAAATAAGCACAGATTAAGCACCATACACAAGTGAAAACAGTCCAAAAAGTTCTAAACAAATATGTTGATGCGTTTTGACATGGCAGATACATCTGACTTTCCTTTATACTACCCATATTCATACTATGTAGAACCTTTTTACCAGTTGTGAAGTAAGTTCAAATTGAAATGTAGTGCCTACTCAGACAGTACACAATTTCAGATGCACCGATGGACAATGTTAAAACACCTTAATGATGTGCTTGTGAGAAGCAGATTTACATTAATTGATTTACTTGAGTCGTGTGAATTATCGTGATGTTTTTATCAGCTGTTTGAACCCTCATTCTGACGGCACCCATTCACTGCAGAAGACCCATTGAGCAAGTGATGTAATGCTAAATTTCTCCAAATCTGTCCTGATGAGGAAACAAACTCATCTAGATCTTGGACGGCCTGAGGAGGAGTACATTTTTTTTGTTTTTTTTTAAGAAAATTCTAATATTAATTTATATAAAATTAAATGTTTTGTTGTCTCTCCCACAGTATAATTAACATAATAATAATTAAAATACACAAAAATTACCTGCAAAGCCATTAAAATATGTATTTATCATAAATGTTAATATGACACCATATGCTTGTTATTATAGGACAGAATTAGCAGCAACACTCTGTTTGATACAATATGTAACAGAGGTGCTCTATCCACCAAGGGATCCTTGGTCTGAAGTAGTGTTTCGGTGTGTAAGTTTTACATAAATATAGTTTAATACAGAAAAATAATGCTATTAAAAATTAAAATGATGCAACATGACCCATTTTAATGCAGAAGGCCACTAAGACAAATGGAGACTACTATGAAGTAGTTACAAATAACCACAGCTAAATGCAGGCACATCAAGCCTCACTTTGTTTTCTCCACAATCGCCATTGTGGTCACACGATAAATATTTGATCCTGAATCACTTAAGCTTCATCCTACACCAGCTTTCCTCAATTTGGCCGCATTCTGGTAGATGAGCAAACATGTTAAAAGCCCTGGTTAAAACAGCACACAGTAGCACACATACTAGATGCAAGTTATCTCGCAGAAGAACTTCCCCTTCAGAAATAAACCATATCTAATTTACAGAGAAACATGAAAAAAAAAATCCTTCTTTTCAGATTGGAACCTACAGAACCAGTTATTTCTAAACATGAGGTTAGTGTAAAACATACAAGTATTCAAAGAGAAAAAGCCAAATTGGGTTACCAAAGCAGTTTGTTCAGATTTAAACTTTATTTATGTACCCACTTTTATGCTGTATAGGCTTCTTCATTCGGCTTAATGGTTCTTTGGAGATTAAAAAGGTTCTTGATGTTACATTATAGATTCTTCAGATCAGCACATTGGTTCAAATATCATTCATTAGCAGGGGAAAAGCAGTTCTTTTATTCTTTAAAGCACCAGTTCAAAGATGCCATACATAATTGTCTAAGTAAATTAGTCAATTACTTTAATACACATTCTTTATCTTACTGTAAACTACAAAATTAATAATAATAAAAAAAATTATGAATACTTTTTTTCAGCAATGCATTAAACTGATCAAAAGTGACACATTGTTACAAAAGATTTCAATTTCAAATAAATATTTAAACGATGGAAAATGTGTAACGATTTCCCCAAAAATATTAGACAGCACAACTGTTTTCAGCTTTGATGATAATAAATGTTTCCTGAGCAGCAAATCAGTATATTAGAATGATTTCTGAAGGATCACGTGACACTGAAAACTGGAGTAATGATGCTGAAAATTCAGCTTTACATCACAGGAATAAATTACATTTTGCAGTATATTAAAATAGAAAACAGTTATTTAAGTTTGGAATAATCTTTCACAATATTACTGTTTTTTATTTATTTTGATCAAATAAAGGTAGCCTTGGTGAGCAAAATAAATTTCTAAAATATATATATTTTTTAAATCTTATATTGATCACATAGTAGTATATAATTTTGTTTGTTTGCTTTTGTTTAGTTTTTTCAATTATGTGCCATGGTTAATGATATATGAGCAGACCACAATTAGAACGTAAATAGAAAGTTTGTTTCACAATGACCTTGCAAACTACAAAACAAACAGTTATTTAAGTTGTTCATACTGAAACAACTCATACTCATACATTAAAAAAAAATGTTCTTTCTTACTTCCTAACTTTTCCTCCCAATCATTTACAAAAGCCTCACCATTTCCACCCACTAGCTCTTTCTCTCATACATACGACACAGGCAGGTGTCTGTTTCACATTCCTCCCCTCTGTCAAAGCGCTGACCTGCCCCATCTTTCCTAATCATGAGAGATGCAGAGGAACGGAGCCACAGAGCCGTGGGGTTGAAGCCTGCTTGACAGAGCGGACGAACAGAACCATCTGTCATTCACCCTGTACATGAACCATGTGTGCACATACAATATTTAACACTGCGAAATGCAACAACAATGCTAGCTCTGGGGTTGTAGTACTGTAACTTATACATTTATGAGTTCTTTGATGTTATTTTAATTCATTTTCCCAAGATGCACCTGTGTGCTAAATGTGTTGTGTGGGGCTAATGCAATACACACAGGTGTGAAATATTACTTAACCTTTCTGAAATAAATACGCTATTTCTCTCAAGTCGGTTTATGTGGCATTCAATAAATTGCTTCCTTTTGTCAAAGGTCCAACATCAGTTTTTTGCCCCACGGTGCTTTATATTGACAGGAAAAGTCATTTACTTACAAGCCCAAGTCTGACAAGATTCTGATAAAAACCTTGACAATATATTTTGCCAGACAGTCTCAGCTGTCTACCTTTTGAAGCATAAATGAACATGCTATTGAAAAACCACTTGACCTCATCTTACACTAGCATACTCCAATTTGGCCATATTTTGTAAAAGTAGCTCTGTGAACCGAACACAATATTCAGCATTGTTAATTATAATCGAAAAAACAAAAATAAATTTACTTAATTAAAAACAGTTATGTAACATGGAAAGACTTTATGACAATAGTAAGAATGAAAGAAAATAAATATATATATATAAATATACAAATATCAGCCTATGTAAGACTGCATGGAGGAAGGCGATGCTTTCATTTCATACAATGAAAATGGATGGGGACCAAGAGCTGTTACGTTTGAAAATGCAGAAAAAGCATCATAAAAATCACCCATACGACTTGTACACATTCGGTGAGGAAAGAACTGAAATTAAGTAATTATTCACAAATAATCTTGCTCTACAGCTGTGGTCACCATTTCATTGTATAAAAAGCAGGTATATTCTACTACATATCTCCTTTTGTGTTCCACTGAAAAAAGTCTACAGGGCTAAACATGAGGGTGAGTAAATGATTACAGTTCTGGGTGAACTGTTCCTATAAGCTTGAAGTCAATCGTTACCATTTATCTTAAAGTTAAAACATCACGAATTCCAGTTCTTTGATGAAACATTTCATATTTCAGCGTAAAAATAAACATGTTTCTTCTAAGCGAGCCCATTCAATCCCAAAAGACTTCTCAACTTCACACTTTTCCTTTCGAAAATGAAAATAAAAACGGCAGAGAGCAGTCAATTAATCGCAGAGGATTTGATCTGCTTAACTGTCAGCTTCATTTGAACTCCGCACAGCAACGTAAATAAATGTGCTTGTGGCGGGGGAAAAAAGAGGAACCCTTCAACAGGCCTTTTTAATTTGTCACATCCACTGATGACGAAAGTGTAAACGCTAGTCTAGCTGTCGGTCGGCTGTCGAGGTTTTCAAAAACCCACTCAGTCACTTGCACATCAGTTTTTTTGCAGATGCACCTGCCTCTTCAGGGAGGGCGAAATAATGGCTAGGCTCGTATTTGTCGATTCCGTTCCTTCCTTAATTGCCTCTTCACGTCGCCTTCTCATTCTGCTTGTCAGGAACGTCATTCCTCCCTCTCATCACTCACGTCTGTTTTAAGTTTTCGAGATAACCGTCATCTTATTTCTGCTGTAGTTAACGTCTCTCTTCAGTGCGTGTTGCATTCAAGTCTTCGTTTCCCTCCAAGTTGGGAAAACAATTATACATTTGATCTTATTTACATTGATGAGTGTTTAACTTCCTATCAGTCAAAAGACAGAAATAGTGATGTAGCCATGATTCAGAATTACAAATACATAGTTTTTTTTCCCCTCTGTTGATGGCAGTACCTTTTGTGCAACACACCTTAAAATAATATTTTATGAAAATATGAATATTTACCCAACCTCATATGGTTTCAAATCTATATGATTATTTATTTTATGGAACATCAGTCTGATTTGTGAATAAATGATTCAGACTAATTTTGTGTACTGGAACAAACAATTCTTTAAAAGGATTTGACTCCAATATGATTAGTTTACAAATCAAACATCATTCATTCCTTTCATAAACGCTTTCTTAAACTCTTTCATAAAGTCAATAATTCAGCGAATAAAAATGATTCAAAGAAAATTAGAAATAAAGATATATTTTATAATTTTTTTTTGTATTTTCTTTTAATAATTTAAAATTCACCAAAAGTGACAGTAACGACTTATATTATTACAGAAAAATGTGCTTATCCTGCATACATGAATGTTTTTTTTTTCCATTAGGGTAGTAATAAAACGCAATGATTCTGTAAATGCGCACTTGCAGCAATTTTTAATAGAATTATATCTCTTAAACGGATGTGTAAATAACATCCGACTCTTGGCTGTAATGCATATTGTATACAGTCAGGTCATTTCACTTAGAAAAGGCCCTGTTACTAGCGGTATCTTAGTGTACTTAATTGCTTCCATGCCTGATTGATGAGACAAGCTCTTAGTTCTGAGGTTTTATATCATTAATAACCTTCTGTCTAGAATAGTTCTTCTTTTATTTATCATACAGCGTCTGAATCATCACAATGCATTTATAGCAAGAACGAATGCAACTCACGTAAAGCCCTGTGATTTAAAAACAAAAAGGGTTTAACAGCATTAATGACAAATGACTTAAATGTCAGTCTGTTCATCCGTTTTTCTTTTTTTTTGGTTCAAAGGAAGAAAGAAATAAAGTGATACAAGTTTGGAATGTCATGAGGGTGAGAATGACGACATGTTTTTAATTTTAGCTTGAACTGTTTCTTTAAAATCTTTTATGTCGGGCAGCGCCAAACCTAAAAGGGCTCACCGGTCCTAAATAAGTCTTGGCAGGAAACAGTCAATATCTGCCACTCTCCAGCCACCTCAAGACTCATGCTACCTCTGCATCAGGATTAGAAGAAGAGGCAGAAGAAAAAAAAAAAAAGGAATGAACTGAATGGTCAAACCCAATCTAGCCTTGTGGCTGTATAATATGAAATCATAGACTAATGATGTGAAGACTGGTGTTTGATCATAAGAAATATAGTATAAGTATATAAGAAATGATTTCACAGTCTAAAAGAAATTGTCTAAATTTTGTAAAAGATGTTACCTATTTCTTACCAAGAAGTTACCCAAATTGCTACCAAGTGCACTGATTTGCCTTAAAAGGGATGTTGCTTCTACTCAAGGTCAAGCAAATTTCGTTGCTGCACTGTCCTACACCCTTATATGTTGTGCCATTTATTATACTTTGCACTCCCATAAAAAGATACAAAACTATCACTGGCAATACCTTTTCAAAAAGTACTAATATGCCCCCTTTAGGGGTAAATAAGTTGCAAAAGTGTACCATATGGGATAATTCACATTTACTCATCCTCATGTTTCTTTCTTCTGCTGAAGAATATGGAAATTAAATAGTTGCTGGTCCCCACTGATTTCCATATTAGGGGAATTACTCTGGAAGTCAATATAGACTCAAAATTGTGTGGTTACCAACATTCTTCAAAATTTCTTCCTTTGTGTACAGCAGAAGAAAGAAATTCATATTCTTATTTTTGGGTGAACTATCCCTTTAAATGTATTTGCTTGTGGACTTAATATAACCATCCTGTTCTCTTCTTCTGCAAGAAAAATGATGGGTTGGAAACTCTCGACACTGTGGGTATGACTTAAAAAACTGTGCAACGTTTCCCAGTAACTATTCAACTTACACTTAAAGATGGTTTTTACATTAAATTGGCCATATTTAGTGATTTTATTGCATTTTCATTGTTCCACTTTAGATTTTAAGACTGCATTAAGATTTTAAGACTTTTAGCATAATTTACAATGGCCTTCATCAGATTGAGCCAAGCTGCTGAAAACCAAATAGATTGTAATATATGAATGGGGCGGTCATATGTTGATATCCACATGGTAGTACTGTCCAACGTGATCTCATGATAATTTGTATGTATTTTACGTAAAATGTGGTACTATAAAACGTACATTTACTTACTCTCCTTTCAAATCCCGCTTAAGAGGGCTGAGGGAGGACGGAGGAGCTGAACACGCAGCGCCGGATGAAGCTCTATGACGACTCTAAGCTGGTACAAGAATCAAGGGTGTTTGTATATGGGTTGGTAGGTTAACCAGGAGAGTGTAGATAGAGTGTCAATGGTCCATTTGAGATATAGGTGGAGCATTAATAAAAGCGTACAAAAGTGTACGTTTTGTGCTTGTAAATGTTATGTATTAATACCTACGTATAAACATGAGACCAGGCTGTAATGTCATAACATGCACATTTCTGAATGACTCATTGTAGCTTTCAACAAATTGTCTAGGTGGACAGTAAAGGGAAGCATTGTGCTGTGAACAAGACTATGTCTACATGGTACATCGACTCCTATTTCTAAAGAGCAAGAAAAATCCATTATGTGTCCTTTAAAACTCTATACAAAAATGTTTTTCATGTTCTTTGTCGGTTTCAGATTTTTGTCCTGACATTACACAATGAATGCTTCAAGAAAACAGCCAAAACTTCAAATGATGCTAGAATTTTTGCCATGATGAGAAAGAGAGAAAAAGTCTCACATCGGTTCCAGTGTGAGGTCAGATGTGTGAAGGTTAGCTCATTAGTTCATATCTCTCCACATTCGTAGCTGAAGCGTGTTAGCTGATTAGGTATTCCAGGAGAGTTTGCACTGTGCATTATGGGAAACAAACAACAGAGGGCCTCATCAAGCATATTTCTCTCTCTCTCTCTTAATCTCTCTTAATCTCTCAATCTTAAAATTGTCATCATTCATGTAGTTTCTTCATTGTGCGGACTACAAAAGATTATATTTTAATAGAATTTTCAACAGTTTTTGTGAAATCAAAATCAATGGGGTCCAAAGCACTTTCATTGGCTTTCATTAAATAAATAAAGGATCAATTAATCAATCTTTTGAGTTTGACAGAAGAAAATTATAACAGGTTTGGACCAACATGAAGGTGAGAAAAGGACCATTTTTATTTTTGCTTGAATAACAGTTAACTGTATAAGTCTTTCTAATAAAGCATTCAGCCTATAGCTATACTGAACGCCGCAGTACACATAGATGTTACAGAGGAAATCTCTCCCGAGAAGCTCAAACAACTCCACTAAGCCACAGTGGCCTATCTCCTAAAGCCTGGATCAAACTGCGCTCTAATTCAAACTTTCATGAAGCCCAAAGAGTTCCATCTTGTTGGCACGTCTCTACTTTTGAAGTGAATTGCACATTAATGACTTCTGTCTGGCATCACTCGCTTGTCATTCAAAAGCATCAACCACTAGACTCACGGGGGAGCCCCGTCCTGATAAATGATACATCAAGACAGTTCATCCATCAGCATTGATTAGAAATTGATTAATCAAGAGTTGATTAGAGGCAGAAGAAGGGAGGTCATTCGATTCGTCATCCTAGCCTGTTAGAAATTAAGTAAGAGGATTTAGTACTTTAAAATCACACACACAAGGAAAAGGAGAATAGTCCCAATTAGTGTGATCTAAAGATAACTGACCTTTCCATGTGAGGCAAGTTGCTGATTTTCAAAATATTTTGTTCATACAAAATCAACAATATTAATGGTTATGTCATGGACAAAAAGCATATTTTAGTGATAGATGTGACCCTGACACCTTGTGCATTTAGCAGTGGATGTGAAATTATGGCTGATGTTATAATCGTTCCCCTCCAAGTGAAGCCATAAGAAAGACTCATGTGCTAATTCATTAGTGTTAATGTGGCAGTAAGTGGTCAGGTGCTTAGAAAATTACCAATAATAAGAGAAATCCTATAGTCGACTATGCCACCCAGAATACACCAGGACATAACAGCCCTAAATAAAGGGACACAGGTTCGTTGCCAAAAGGCAGGGTGAGCATTATAATAAACAAAAGTCACTTTATTAACATACAATTGATAAAAACACATACAACACGTCACACCAGGTCTCAATACATCACACGTCTTTACCAGTAACTTCTAAAACAAGTACAATACTTTAAAACAAACTTTAAACTACCCATACCTACCAAGAAAACAGTACAATGCTGCAATACACATGGTTGCTCACCATGCAGGATTACAGCTACTTGAAGGCCCATATCTAAAAACAAACAAAAGGTAATAAGCCTCTATTTAACATGCAAAAAGGCATTTTTAAAAACGGGACAAACCTGAAAACTGGCCAACAGCCAGCACACGACAGACAGGAGGATAACCCAACTGCTAGCACTCATTCAAAGCGCCACATGTCACAAAGGGGCGGTATCAAGGATCATGCATCCCAAGCAACCAAACACTTCCCCCTTTTATATGCACAACAGGCACTAATTGGCTAATGAAACTTACCCAACTGACCAATCACGATAAAGTACAAACCGTGATAGGTTCACCTGTTTGGGTAACGCCAGCCAATCATACTGGGTCTATAGCTCACTCTGCTACATTAACAAGACCGTTCGCATGTCCAATTTATTACTGAAGTGTCCTGTAGAGTACAAAACAATAAAGTGTTTAAAATGCTGGCAAAGATTCACAACCAATATCAACCAACAGTATCAAGAAATATGCATTGAGAATTTTCAACACTGAGCATTGCATTTAAACTGTCCCTTGCAACATTACCATTGCAACTGAAGCCGCTCAGAAATTCACCTTTGCGATTGCAGAGCCTTTGAACATGAACCAGTCACACATCAAGGTTTCAAGCAATAGAACAAGCAGCATCAAATGAATAATAATATGCAAAAAGGACAATATCTTGGATAACAATTCACAGCAGGTTTATCACCTGCACCCACCACACAAGTTTGAGTTTCAATTAAGACAAAAAAAAGGAGATTCCGGTTAGGCCACATAATCATTCCTCAAATGTATGACTTGTAGATGCAGTAGATGCATTTTACAAGGAGCCTTCTTAGACTCAAAAACTTGTGACTAGTAATAAAGACTGGGGTCAAAAAAAAAAAAGTGAAATGCAAGCAATCAAATGACTCAGCTCGTCTTATCCGTGTAGCTCATCTCATTTCATTTCACCAAATAAGCAGCCTTGACACATTCCCCAGCTGTAGTTCAGTTGCCAGCTTATATTGTGATCTTCTTGTGTCACGATGCAAGATATGATGGAGCATTATGTTCTTGTCCTAA
>NW_015646352.1:2916951-2918207 GCF_001515625.1 Sinocyclocheilus rhinocerous | reverse complement strand
CCCCTCCTTTTCCACACATCCATACTACATCACGAGCTGAGTGAAACACATCCATTTGACTGCACAGATAAACACCACAACAACTTTCAGAGGAATAAATGAATGTCTGAAAAACAGATCAATAGAGCAAAGGTTTGGATCCAGTAGGAAACAGAAAGATGAGACATTCAATGACACATACACACCGAAGGTCAACACTCTCGGTGAAAGACTAGTTCCTTAAAAAAAACACAGCTGAAGAGAATTCTAGGAAAAACTAGGTTTGTGACTGACACTGCAGGCCACAATGGTCTCTCAGGACATATTGATTCAGTTGGATTCAAGTGGCCTCGTTTTTCCTCCCCTTCTCATTGCACTTGTTCGGGAGGTTGGGTACTGCAAATGGACGGTGGTCATCTGAGACCGAGAGTTCAAGACAGCAATAGTTCTGTGTGAAAGTCTTGCTGTCTTGGATACTGGATGGAGTTGACTTTGTTTAAACTTAGTTAACCCTAGAGTTCAAACATCATCAGTAAGGTTGAAGGGTATACTGGCACATGAGAGTACAATCCTTTAAGTCTAAACTTGCAAACATGTGAACAGAGATAAAGACTGGGGTCAAAAAAAAAAAAGTGAAATGCAAGCAATCAAATGACTCAGCTCGTCTTATCCGTGTAGCTCATCTCATTTCATTTCACCAAATAAGCAGCCTTGACACATTCCCCAGCTGTAGTTCAGTTGCCAGCTTATATTGTGATCTTCTTGTGTCACGATGCAAGATATGATGGAGCATTATGTTCTTGTCCTAACGCTTCTGCCAATGTTCTAGAATGAGCTTGCCAATTCAAGAATACCCAGACTGGTGCTCTAAATACTAATTTCCCCGGGCATTGTGGGCTCAACTCCGAATCTGTTCAACCAACCGAACCCTCCCAGACCCGGCAACCTGGGGAGCTGCTGATGTAATTGATTCATTTGTTTAGCAAAGAAAGAAAAACAATTTAACCTCTCTGCTTCCGCCAAGCCGAGAGCAGTCAGTCATTTTCTTTGTGGAGTGGAAGAGGAGACAGTCACTTCAGTTGGTGATTTAAAGTGAGAGCGCAAAAAAGTCCTTCACAGACAAATTGAAAGTGGAACACATTGAGTTTCGATTTAATAGCAGTTTAATTGGAGTCAGTGGTTTGCTTCACTGGCTTTTGTTCATGGGGTGAAAAAACGGTGTTCAGGTGGCCTCAGTCCCTATTCTTAAATTCCCACTATCACCAACACCAACTCAA
>NW_015646352.1:2913531-2915949 GCF_001515625.1 Sinocyclocheilus rhinocerous | reverse complement strand
CCCCTCCTTTTCCACACATCCATACTACATCACGAGCTGAGTGAAACACATCCATTTGACTGCACAGATAAACACCACAACAACTTTCAGAGGAATAAATGAATGTCTGAAAAACAGATCAATAGAGCAAAGGTTTGGATCCAGTAGGAAACAGAAAGATGAGACATTCAATGACACATACACACCGAAGGTCAACACTCTCGGTGAAAGACTAGTTCCTTAAAAAAAACACAGCTGAAGAGAATTCTAGGAAAAACTAGGTTTGTGACTGACACTGCAGGCCACAATGGTCTCTCAGGACATATTGATTCAGTTGGATTCAAGTGGCCTCGTTTTTCCTCCCCTTCTCATTGCACTTGTTCGGGAGGTTGGGTACTGCAAATGGACGGTGGTCATCTGAGACCGAGAGTTCAAGACAGCAATAGTTCTGTGTGAAAGTCTTGCTGTCTTGGATACTGGATGGAGTTGACTTTGTTTAAACTTAGTTAACCCTAGAGTTCAAACATCATCAGTAAGGTTGAAGGGTATACTGGCACATGAGAGTACAATCCTTTAAGTCTAAACTTGCAAACATGTGAACAGAGATAAGACTGTTACAAATCGATTTTCACGACCACACAAGCTAGGATCGATGCACAGCCAGGAGTTGCCAGAGGTTTTAGTGGGCGTGTTTTTCTTTTATTTGTGAAGGGAAGAGAGAAAACCATGGGAGAAAAGACAAAAGGAAACAGTGAGAGACAATGACAGATAGAGAATCAGACAGGAAGTTGAAAGTACGCGGAAAGTGAATGAGCATGCATTTTTGATTGTGTGCCCATGTTGCAAGGAATAGTTCACCCAAAAAATGCCAAATCCGTCACCATTTACACCCTGTTATATCATTCCAAACCTGTATAACTTGGAATGACGCAAAGCAAATGCCCATGATTTTCATTTTTGGGTGACCTGTTCCTTTAAGTGTAGTACCCTTTCAGTGTGTGTGTGCTTTCCAGTTAAGTCTTCTCCCACCTGAATTCTTTGTTCCATCTCTGGCCACACCAGAAATAGACCTGTTACAGCCCTCAAAACTCTAGAGAATCACTGTCTCCTCTGGTTTACGGGTCTCCAAATCAAATGCCTGTTCTGATCTTTTAAGTTCTAATGCCACAGACCAAGACAGGAGGCGTCACAGTTATAGACACTTTTTCTGCCATCAGTTATTCATTACCGGTGCCTTGGACACTATCAAGATAATTGCCCCACTCAGATCAACAGCCAAAAGGGGGGCTGTGCAATATACAGGGCCTCATCTTCGATGAGCCTCAGCTGTGCTGTTTAGCATTAGCCACGCAAGAAGGTGATGTCACCGGTGATGAGCAGTAGATGAAGGCTGTCGCTTGGGGTGCTGAGTGTCGTCCCTCAAATCGGACAACTCGGTGATCTTTTCATACACAAACACAAGACACAGTTCCAGTCCTCGACCGGCTGAATGGATGGGTTCAGATAGCTTTTTTTTTTGCCATCATGGGGGCGCATGGCAATAAATACATTGGAGTGGAAGTGCTTGACATCCACATGCCATCTGCTCAGTCATGGGCCCTGCCAGAAAGGGAATAGGGTGGCATTTCTCAAGCTGACATGTGTGCCAGTGTTTTGAAGAAGTGGCGAGGGAGCTGGTGGAGGGTATAAAAAGGAAGAAAGAAGAAAAAAGAGAGAGGAAAAACTGTACTGCACCTAAGACATCTGTGATTAATTCCATCTTAAAGTGAGCATGGACTCACAAGGAGTAAATATCATTATTCTTTGTGTGGCTTGTGGCTTTTCTGTCAAGCACTATTTGCAAAGCTGCTAAAAAAAAAGGTGAAGAAAAAGCAATTTAAGTCAAGAATTTGTTCTGTTCTTAATACTCCATGTACTTAAGATAAAAGTTTACTCAAGACAAATTTTGGTGAATGACACATAAATCTATCAGTTCACTGAGAACATAAATTTGTTATCAAATTTAAACAAGCCTAATGCACAAAACCCAAACCAAGGTTTATTTAAAACAAGAAGTACTGTGTGTTGCAGAAACGGTAAGCACACATGCTCTAGATGTGGCAAGTTTGTGTCTGGCCTGTAACATCAATAATATTCAATGTAATATCAAAGTAATATTCAATGTAATAATCAATAATAATGTCCTCAGCAGGAGTGTTGGGCAGTAACGCATCACTTAGTAACGCGTTACTGTAATTTGATTACTTTTTTAGTAACTGAGTAATTTAACGCGTTATAACTTTCAAAATAGTAATTAGAGTATAGTTACAAGCCGAGGTCTCTATACGTTACTGCCGCGTTACATTGCTGACAGAATGCAGTGTTTTATAATCTAGAGACCTAAAAAGGATGTAGCACAGGCACTGTCGAGTCAAGTGCCAGTGGATTAGAGACCTGCTC
>NW_015646352.1:2866881-2904342 GCF_001515625.1 Sinocyclocheilus rhinocerous | reverse complement strand
AAAAGGATGTAGCACACGCACTGTCGAGTCAAGTGCCAGTGGATTAGAGACCTGCACTCCCGCGAGACCCGACGCAACAGAGTGCGGCGCGGGACAAGATGGGCTAGTGCTGGTGCAGGCGGGTAGACACTCGTGTGTGTGCGGGATGCGGAGAATAAAATGATTCACGGGACTCCCGCAAAATAGGAAGTAACGTAACTAGTAATGTAACTAATTACTTTTGAAATAAAGTAATCAGAACAGTAACGTGATTACTTTTAAAAGGAGTAATCAGTAATCTGATTAAATTTTCAGAGTAACTTGCCCAACACTGCTCAGCAGTTACTTTCTGCTTTCTGCAAATAGAGGTGATAAATACACACACAATGCTAATGCTAATATTGTGAAACATTATTAAATTTAATATAATATTTTTTCTATCTTATAATTAAAAATGTAATTTATTCATTTGATGGCAAAGCTGAATTTTCAGCAGCCATTACTCCAGTCTCAGCAGCCATTACTTCCAGTGTCATATGATCCTTCTAATGTGCTGATTTGGTCCTCAAGAAACATTTCTTATTATCAATATTGAAAACAGTTGTGCTGCGTAATATTTTTGGAAACTGTGATAATTTTTTTTCAGGATTCTTTGATGAGAAAGTTCAAAAGAGCAGCATTTATTTTGAAACAAATCTTTTGTAACAATGCCTTTCCTGTTTGATAAATTTAATCTATCCTTGCTGGGAAAAAAAAAAAAAGTTTCTTTTGAAAAACACTGAACCCAAACTTTTGAATGGTAGTGTACACTGTGTATATAATACTGTATATTGAAGTTTCTCATTCAGTCTTGCCTACACCCAGTCGAAAAACTCTAAAAAGATAAACAGTTCCTTCAGGAAGATGCAATTTGAGCATCACCAAGTCGAAAAAGCATGATGTTTATTGGCTTCTAAATTGCTGCGGTATTGTTCCTGGAGCTATGCTTTGCTCAGCATTATGGGGAGAAGACAGGCAGAAAAAAAAGCATGAACTTGATTCACATTGACAGGATACGTTTCATAAAGATTGTGAATACAGTGCTACCTATGGACTTTGGACTTAAAACAGCCTCACAGGTATGAAAAATCCCATCTCAGCTGGTGTAAAACACTTCACAGTCCAAAAGTTGACAGCTTTGGTTTGGAGACGCCTTGATGAATCTGACAAGTTTTAAATTTGTGTTGTAATATGAATAATGCGCCATATTAACAACACAACATTATTCAGGGATGCATTGATTATCTTGTGGTTTGCAGTCATGCCACGGTGGCCTCATGCGGAGAATTAAAGAGGAATTGGCTGGTTAATCTCATCCTGTCCTACACAAATGAGTCAAACTTTGGAGAGAGATATCGAAGCCATTTGGGAATCTCCAGAGGGCAATGCCATAAAAGTGATGGCCCTGTTCCATTAAGAACAGATATAAAGATGCTAAGACGTCTTGGCCTGGAGCTGACACTGGAATAAACCCAGCACTATAGAGATGTTTGAGTTTTGTCACAAACACAACATGCCACTTTTAGCTTGCTCCTTTATTCTGTTTAGAATTCAGCAGGCAATTAATGAACATCCTGATGAATGATTAAGCAAGTTTTTGTTGACAGCTCCAGAGTAAGAAACAAATGGTCTCTGAAAGGCATTTCTAAACAGGCTAAATTTGGGATGGTTGTTGGCATGTTGAATTCATAGGACTGCGATTAAATATACGTTCACAAATTGTGTTGCATCTTAATGTGGATGATAAAATGTGCCTAAAAATACACCTATTATTCAATGTAATACAAACACTCTTTAAGAAGCATCAGTTTCTCTTTACAAAGTTTGGATTATGAATTCCATACTTTAGCTTAAGATTTTCCAAATTGATAAAACCACCATCAATTGTCACTATGGTGGCATCATTCATACGCTACAATCCAAAATATAAAATTCAAACATACACAAACATGTAAATCTGAAGCAGAAATAACTTAATAGTATTAATTAGAGACAAAATAAGATTACTTGAAATCAAGAGTGCAGTGCTCTGCTGTGTTCCAATGTGGTGTTTGTGACATTTATCTTATTACTCATGTTTTCATCACCATATGATGTCACATATTGAAACTCTTCAGCTGCTGTTTACTGGTCAAGACTACTTTCATTCTCAAAGATTAGAAATTGTGGTGGCTTGTGATCCATTGGCTTAAACTTGTTGTCATTCTCATCTGACATTTGAAATGATTTCCGAAGCCCATGTTAAAGTCCGCATTTGATCCCCGTGTAATACAGACATTTAGTATGGGTGAGAGTCACCAGAAGCCTCATGACAATATACAATATTATATCAATTTTAAACATTTTGCAACAACATGCAATATATTACACTGTATATTTCAAATTAATGATTATCTGTTTTTCCACATTAGTTATATTCTCGGAGCTTGCATGAATTTGTAAAAGTATGCACAATACCCACAATTCCGTGCCACAATTTAAACCCTGATAGAAGATTGATACTTGGTGTCCGTGCCTTGGTGTCCGTAAAATATCACCAAGCAATGCAATACTATGCTGTCAATACATCCACAGACATGCTGCTACGAGCAGGTAAGAAATACTGCTGCTGCACATATAACACATATGAAATAATCCCCATATATAACATACATGAAATTTACAGGTGGAGCTGGGGAAGGTGGAGGGTTTCTGAAGTGCACTGCAACTGCTACAGCAATCACAAGCCAAGTATTTGAATGTTGAGCAGCAAGCTCATTGGCTGCTGATGTGAAAAGAAACCAATCAGCTGTGCCATGTGAATAATGATGTGATTATATCAGATTGAGTTAGAACCTATCGGCCTGCGCCATCTAGAGTTTCATGACAGAACTTTGTATTTAACAAAGTTAAATACAATACACACACCACTTTACATTTCCCACTGCTCTTTGCTAAGTTTCATCCATAGGAATCAAAATAAAGGGTGGATGGTTTCATTTATAATATAAACTGATACCCCTGTGTAGAATTGCAAGGCACTTTTAATCAAACAGAACCTTAAACTAAGATTTGAATAGGGGTGTGCTCTCAGATAATAAGGTTTAATGGCACAGTGTGCAGATTAATATATTATGCCACCTCAGCAAAATGAAGCACAGATAGAAAGAAGCTAAACTGGGAAATGCAAGAGATCGGTGGGTCATTCAAGCTTTACTTTTCCTATAAGTCCTAAGTGACCTTTAAAGCCAAATTAGCAGCATATTTCAGCATAGAAATGGTTTAATTGGCTTATGCATGGGAATCCATTTATCTGATGCAACACAGATTACCTACAAATATAGTTTGAATAATCAGATCTCAAAACGTTTTGGGCCCATGTACACCTGCATGTAGTGCTGTGAACTTGTGATAAGACTACGCAAGACAGATGTACACGGGCTCTCAGAGTGACGTCTTTTCACATCTCTTTATCTTTCACACTAAAGAAGGGAAAGCAACAGTTGGAGCAACAGATGGCTCAAGGAGCAAAAACTAAAGACTGCTCTGCTGGTGACGCAATGAGGAAACGAGAGAGAAAAACATCCATGTGTACTGTACTGTACAGTCATCCATCCTTATGATGTCTTCTAGTTTACTTTAAGTCCAATATGTGGTCATATTGGTAGCGGCTAACAAGCTCAGGTTTTTGATAGTCAGTTTAATAAGCATTCAATAAACAAAACAAAACAAAAAACACTGAAAAATCAATCCTTGTAAAAACTCAAGTAATCCAGCAAACAAATACTGGCCAGAGCTTCAAATAACAAGATTAAAGATGCCTAATACTGTGTTTGTATACGGACAAATGCAGTGGCAACCATGAGAGACTTGGCTTCATTATACAGTACATCCAGCACACACATGTAAAGGCCTTCCACAAATTCCAAAAGCATCCAAGTGGACATAAAAATTTCAATCAAACCCTTTCCTGAAGAGATGTGGTTTGGGGGGGGGAGGTTCTTGTACTGTATAAAATCCACCTGGAAGATTTGTTAGTTTGTTTGTTTGTAAGCCACACTGTTTGGCATCTACATTGACCGACTGAGTGTTTGATTGGCAGGGCCTCTTAAAGGGAAAGTGCCAAAATGTCTGTTTTAAAGGGCCATTGCATATTTATGCCAGATCGCCATAAGTAAATAGTTGAATGGTTTCGATCTACACAAAAGTAATTTGTAACTTAAGATTATATTACAGTTATTACATGTAAGACTTAAAACTGTTACTTTACACTATTAGAAATCAATAAATATTATATATTTTTGTTTTCATTACTGGTCAAAAGTTTGGAATATGTTATGGATTTTATGGAAGAAGTCTCTTATGCTCATCAAGGCTGTATTTTCTTCATTAAAATACAATAAAAACAGTAATTTTGTGAAATATTACTTTTCATTTAAAATAACTATTTTTCTATTTGGATATATTTTAAAATGTAATTTATTCCTGTGATGACAAAGCTGAATTTTCCACATCATTAGATTAAGAATGATTTCTGAAGGATTATGTTACACCGAAGAGTAATAGCTGCTGAAAATTTACCTTTGCATCAGAGAAATAAATTACATTTTAAATCATATTAAAATAAATAAATAATATTTTACAATGTTAATGGTTTTACTGTATTTGTGATCAAATAAATGCAGCCTTAGTCGGCAAAATCATCTTTTAAAAAAATATTTTTATTCCAAATTTTTTTGACCAGTAGTGTGTACTGTATGTAGAAAAATAATACTTTGATATTTTATTGTTTTGAAATAATTACAATAATATAGCAAGCATGTTTATTATTACTTACAATAGAATTTTAAGTACCATTATTATTATTATCATTGTTGTTGTTTTTTATTAATCATATTTATTAAATGCATTATTATTTATTTGTCACTGCCCATTTTTGTGGACCAGTGGGGAAAAAAAGGTGTTTGTGAATGTGAAAGAGAGATACTCTCTGAGTAACAGCGTGAGTCTGGCCTTAGAGTTGGCGAAAGGAGACACTCCCTCTTTATTACATTTTTCCCTGTTCCTCACACTTTCCGAACAGAAGAATACAAACTAAAGCAGAAACCATTCACACTGCCACAAACCTGTAGCCGAGTCGTTGTCTGCGCAGTGACAGAAAGAGCAAAGTGTGAATAAATTACAACTCAGAGGGAACGCTATTCTAGATTTAGCTTTTGAAACAAACAGTGAGTGAATTAAATCATAGCAGGGTGTGATCGGAGTGGTGGTCACTTAATGGTCAAACACACAAGAGCTGTTGGCTTTTTCCCAAGGAACTGGAGAGTTACTGAATTGATTTTTGCTCACCGTTCTGGCTTTGAGTTACACATATCCTGTAGTCAATGTAGTGTAAATCGCTGTAGTTAAAGAGTGTTTGCTACAAGCCAATTAACAACAATTAACTACACATTAGTCATTTTATCAATTGGTCACCAGTTTGGCAAGGTGATTTTAATTTGATCAATTCTGTTAGATATATAATGCGATGATAAATTGCACCTCGATCTGAATTAAAAAGTTTCATATATGCTGGGAATTATGTTTTTGGAAGTTGCCGGTAACACTTTATAAAACATTACTTATGCTATATATAATCATTACTTTTACATAGTTACAATACATTTCTATTTCAAATATACAAATAATTATTTTGAACCTTCTATTCATAAAAGAATCCTTAAAAAAATCTTGTTTTTCCAAATATAAATAAATAAATCTTAAGCAGCACAACCATTTTCAACATTGATAATATTATCATATGTTTCTTGCGTACCAAATCAGAATATTATATTGATTTCTGAAGGATCATGTGACACTGTAAACTGGAGTAATGATGCTGAAACTTCATCTTTGCATCACAGGAATAAATTAGATTGTAAAATATGAATAGGAAACAGTATTTTTAAATCGTACAAATATTTCACAATATTAATCTTTTACTGTTTAATCAAATAAATGCAGTTTTTTTTTCAATACCACAAATAACTTGTCCCTAATTATCATCAAAAGGCAAAAAAAAATATGTCTAAAAAATCCATATAATATATGGCTGATATAAAAGAGGCATGCTGTCTATAATTGAGAACTACAACTCAGAATTCCTACCCTGAACAAAACTGGAGAGAAGAAACTGTTGAATAGGACTGTATTCAAAAATGCAATAAAGAATTTTCATTATATTTATATACTGTATATTTACCAGTGGCATTTGACTATATGAAGACTTCCGCAGGGATCTGCACCAGTGATTTAGCATACAATTCCTTAATGCCAACTATATGTCAACCAGTGGGGAGACTCAATTCCCGTGTGGAAACAAAATGACAGAATAAGTCTCATATGATGGTATGTTTGGGTATTTTTTGCTTCTGTTTTTCTGTGCCAAAGGTCATTGAGTTGCACTCTGTCTAATGTTAAGGGTGAAATATCAACATGTCCCTCATTCGGGCCAATTCATCAATGTCAGGAATCCTTTTTAGGGCACCCATAGGGACAATTTTGTTTTCTACTAGCAGAGCTCATGTCTTTTAACCAACCAGACGAACCTTTTTAAAACCCCACTTCCATTCTCAGGAGGTTGATGGGTGTGTCCTGGATGACTCCAACAAGGCTGGTAGAACATCTGCCGGTAATGGAGAAGATGGACCTCCACAAAGTGGGGTCAAAGGATGAAGATTACAAGCCGGGAGACAACAGCTCTCTGCGGGCTGCGACGGTGTGCTCTTTGAGTTCTTTTCCTGTCATACCGCAGATCGAAGAGAATGGTGACGGTCTTGGTTCTGCTGACCTGCAATCAGTGCACAGACGCACATATATACAGCTTGAGTTTCTGTGTACAACGACAGAAAACCTATATATATGGCAACAACCACTCTGATTTGTTTTCAAAATGTAATTTTAGGTCTGAAAATATTCTTTATTATATAAATGCATGCATGATTGTTTTTGAGTGCAAAACCGCATCCAAAGCATTTTAAGAATAGCATAAAAGTCATTTTTATTGCTTTTATTACTAACAATATCCTATTAAAACAACACAAATAATTCCCAAAGGCAGTGATCCATGCTGATCGTATTGTTTCCAGAAGACCATAAGAGCAAAATTGACCTCTTAAAAAACAAAGAAATGGGACTGAATGTGTGTTCATGATTTTATTTGAAAATATGAATAGAACAAATGATGAAATAAAATTAAAGTCGTTTCAAATTCAATCACGAGTGCCTTCAGCATCTTTGTTTTTGATAAGAAACAATAATCTCCTCCTACTGAAAAACACCCTCCAAACATTAGGCTCCTATTAGGCTCCTTTTTTTCTTGTCTATACAGTAACGCTCACACTTTTTTATAGATTTGCCTTTTCTTTTGCATGCCAAGCATTTGAAGCTTGCGTTCAGATGTGTGAGAGTGGACAAACAATAGTTTTATTAAACAGCACAAAACTGCTTTCTTTCAAACCTATTTAAAAAATAAAAATAAAAACTTCCACTTGCCAGTGTTTCAAAACTTTCCAAGTTATGAATACATGTATAGCATTATTTAGCATTATTATTAATGTGTGTGTTCCTTTGTTCATTAAATAAAAGGTTCTAGTTGAGGGAATTACATTAATCAAAATAAGCCAGTCGGAGTCAACCCAGAGTTATAGTCTTTTACACAATAATGTAAAAGATCATTTAAACATGGGAAATTGAAATGCAGTGCCTTGATACTGAAGCTGTTACTGAATCAAATATGAAAATAAGGGAGTTCATCTGAGAAAATTAACATCATAAATATAACTGGCATCTTATTTTTTCAATTGCCGTCTCCAAAAGTAATGTATCTATTTTTATTTCACCCAAATAATAAGTACATGACAAGCTTTCATATGCACACAGAGGGAAAGAGTTGTAAAAGAATTTACTTTTTAAATTCAATGACATTTAAGGGTTTATCATAATAAAATAAATAATCAAATTATAAATCCTAAAGAACACTACTTCTGGTAATTGCATGCTGGGGATTGTCTTAAGAGAAGCTTAAAATATGATTAATTTAAAGTGTAACATATAATCCTATTTAAGCCACAAAAACATTAAAAACCAGCAAGTGGGGCCCATTGCTCAGTGGGCTATGACAAACCTTAACCATGTTAAGCAAAAGAAAACAATAGACATTGTGGCCCAAAGACCACCAGTGAAAATCCTATTTTGCATTTATTTAATACAATGTATTTCATTATAAATTCTATTATCAGAATAATGATTTGAGTGAATGTTGAATAAAAAATAATAATAATAATCGTAATTTCAGAATGTATTTGGTGTGTTCCAGTATTGCTTTAAAGGAATAGTTTACCCAAAAATGAAAATATGCTGAAAATGGAGAAATTTAGTGTTACTTCAATTGCTCACCAATGGTTGCTGTCAGAATGAGAGTCCAAACAGCTGATAAAAACGTCAAAATAATCCACAAGTAATCCACACCACTCCAGACCATTAATTAATATCTTGTGAAGCAAAAAGCTGCATGTTTGCAATAAACAAATCCATCATTAAGATTTTTTTTTATTCAAACTGCTTCCGGCTAAAATATGAGTCTTCTAGCCTGAGGGTGTGTACACTTTAAGCAAATTTTCATTTTTGGGTGAACTATTCCTTAGTAAAAGCAGTACCTGAACTTCACAAGTTCACAATGCATTCAACATCAAAAACAGTTGCTTCATTCATTCATTCATTCATTAAAACACACACACATACATTTATTTCCAGATTTAAACAAGATTTGAGCCAAGCCAAATGCACTTTTCCAATGGTACTGTCATTTTAAAAGAGAAACACATAGCTCTTTTGACCTCTAAGATCGCATTCCACCCTTTTGCCTGAAGCATTACCAACCATAAACCAATGACAACCAGAGACTCCATCTCCATCCCACAGTGTTGCCTGGCCTTATCTATTGAACATTAAGCATCTGCCTTTGCCCAAACCAAAGCCATTTATCCGTGCCCTATTCAATTATTTTTTTCTATCTTGAATCATAGCGGAGCCCAAAATGGGCAACTATGTCCATTAAAGGGCTCGCAGGGTCCCACATTTGGCCTCCGAGTTGCTTCGTACTCCCTGCAATGAACAGCAATAAAACAGAAAGGCCTGGCAATTATGGGGCTTTATGACCTAGCCGAAGTGAATCATCTCAGGCCACAACAGAGACCACATCCTCTGCCATGTCCCCCAGCTAAAACATTCCCTCCTGCAACTAATGGCAGCAAATGGAGATGCACTGACAGTTAGTATGTGGTCTGATCTAATAACCGCATCACTCGGGCTGTAATGTTTCTGTTAGAGAAACATTTGCACCAAAATACAACAAGAAAACACTATGTAAATATAAGCAAAATGCACTCACAATTTGAATAATAATTGTTTTTCAGGGTGACATCTGTAAAAGAATATTTGCAGGGCTCCTCCGTGATAAAACCCACGCATTTGTTGTGTAATTTCATTCATCTAGGTGACAACACGTAGAGCTAAAAACGTTTTCTCCATGTAAGCACATAGAGCTTGAATGGGAATTAAAGGAATAATTCACCCAAATATTAAAATTAGCTTAAAATGGTTGCATCCAAGATGTAGTTGAGTTTGTTTCTTTATCAGATTCAGAGAAATGTTGCATTACATTATGGATCCTCTGCAGTGAATGGGTGCAGTCAGAATAAAAGTCCAAGCAGTTGTCCAAACAGAGTCAATTACCCATAATAATAATGCTTCCTCCAGTGAAGAAGTCCATCCCCTGTTGTCCTCTCACATCAAAATATTTGTTTAGAGCTGTTTTGGACAGTTTTCGCTTGTTAACAGTGCTTGATCTTTGCATATTTCTGTCCTGAGACAACTTTTGCAATGGAAAAAGCAATATTATGAATTGAAGACTTGTATTTTGGACAGAAGCAATGGTTTGAAGTTAAAAACGTCTTGATGGATGTATTACAAACACTGCTTTTCACTTCACAAGCTTCTAAATTATTGTGATGTTTTTATCAGCTGTTTGGACTCTCAATCTGACGGCACCCATTCACTGCAATGGTGAGCAAGTGATAATGCTAAATTTCTCCAAATCTGTTCCAGTGAAGAAACAAACACCTCTACATCTTGGAAGGCCTGAGGAGGAGTACATTTTCAGCAAATTTACATTTTTGAGAATCTATTACATTAATTTACCATATGACACAAAACACTACATACTGTATTTGGCAGCAAATTTTCACCTGGGTGGTGAGAAAAAAAAAAAAACACTGACATTTCCTAAATGGAATGGCTAAGTTAACAAACTAACACCTGTAAATACTTAAATTACACGTAGAACTAATATGCCATAATTGATTACGTTGCACATACAAGTCGCCGTTGGCACGCACACACCACCATGAGATAGAACTGCTGGGAATAGTGTACTGCAGACATTGTATTAAAAGGTCACACACTCTCGCACACACAAACACCAGCACAGGACTCAATTAGTGTAATGCACTGGCTGGAGCAAAGGTGTTCATTCAGGTAAAAATGAGGTGTCTTACTCCCTCTGAAGTATTTACAGGCTCTCGGAGCAGCGAGAATGAAGGATGGACTTTGGATAGAGGAGATGCTGCGCTGGCTATTGTCCAACTCAATTGCACTCGTTCATTTCCTTCCCCTCCTTCCTCTTAAAGGATTACTTCTCCCAAAAAGGAAAATTCTGGCATCATTTACTCACCCTCATGTCATTACAAAACCGTATGACTTAATTTCTTCCGTGGAACAGAACAGGAGATGTTTAGTGGGAGAAAAATAAGCCTATTATTGTGTCTTTTTTCCATACAATTACAATGAATGGGGGCTCAAGCTTTGGCAAAAAAATGCAAAAGTATCATAATAGTCTGAAATAACAATCTTCTGAAGCCATACGATAGCTTTGTGTGAGAAACAGAAATTTCATTTTCTACTCCTCCAGTGAGCTGTTCGTTCAAGACTGATCCGGTTCTTGAGTTCAAATCACTGACTCGATGATCTGGTCAGTATTCAGTGAGTTGAAAGCAAGAACTGAATCAGATTTAAACGAATCATTCAGACATGTTTTGTGAAGTGAATCAATTGATTTACTGAAAAGTTCAAAAGAGCGATTTGTTTACTAATCGGACATCAATAATTCTCTTAAGTTTGCTTTAATTCTGGAAGTTTCATTAATATATGGGTCTAACTATTATCTATGGGTTTAACTATTCCTTGAAGGTGTGTTTAGCAAATGCCCCCAAAACTCTTCAAGGAATCGCTAACAAGCCTTCAAATTCATTCACAGCGATTGCGATCTGTGCTGCACGAGATGTTGTCAACGGTTTTGTTTTGAGTTGTGTTGCATTATCATTTAAAAGTGGCGAGAGTCCCCAGTGTCTCCCGTGGTTTTTAAGTATGGCGGTCCTGAGGGAGCTGCGATGTCTAATCTGAGATGGGTTGATTTAGCACTAAGCTGATAAAGAACGATAAAGCCTATAGGGAATGATAAGTACACTTGCTTCTTGTTGACGTAAGACTGAGGTCGTTTTTTAATCAGATTTTATTCTATTATCAGCTTTGATAGTGAGAGCTGATATGACAAAGAAACAGGCAAAACCTGAAAGGCAATTTAAGGCAGTGTTCATTGTTATTTAACCATTTATTTAACTATTTTCCTTCTGATTTACAGTTTGTTTACACCGGTTCTTTTAAAACCAAAGCAACTAATGAAAACACACACACACACACACAATTGCTAAATCAAATTTGACTGCTAACAATCAAAATGTAATTCTTTTTTTATTATTTAGAATGTATTACTATTTGCAAAATGTGATAAATGTGTCATGGTAACATGTAAAAAAAAAAATTCCCCATTACTTTAACTCATCTAAATATTATAACCAATTTCAACTTTTTTTTGTACTTTTATGAGACTCAACTCAATTTCAACTCGAACTCTGTTTACGCAAATGCCCCCAAAACTCTTCAAGGAATCGCTAACAAGCCTTCAAATTCATTCACCGTGATCGTGGTCTGTGCTGCACGAGATGTTGTCAACGGTTTTGTTTTGAGTTGTGTTGCATTATCATTTAAAAGTGGCGAGAGTCCCCAGTGTCTCCCGTGGTTTTTAAGTATGGCGGTCCTGAGGGAGCTGCGATGTCTAATCTGAGATGGGTTGATTTAGCACTAAGCTGATAAAGAACGATAAAGCCTATAGGGAATGATAAGTACACTTGCTTCTTGTTGACGTAAGACTGAGGTCGTTTTTTAATCAGATTTTATTTTATCATCAGCTTTGATAGTGAGAGCTGATATGACAAAGAAACGTCTCGGTTACGTATGGTAACCCTCGTTCCCTGAAGGAGGGAACGGAGACGTCACGTCGGATGACCGACGAAATTGGGATCTCGCTTAGAGAGACCAATCCACTTCGAGTGTCATTGTTATTTAACCATTTATTTGACTATTTTCCTTCTGATTTACAGTTTGTTTACACCGGTTCTTTTAAAACCAAAGCAACTAATGAAAACACACACACACACACACAATTGCTAAATCAAATTTGACTGCTAACAATCAAAATGTAATTCTTTTTTTATTATTTAAAATGTATTACTATTTGCAAAATGTGATAAATGTGTCATGGTAACATGTAAAAAAAAAAATTCCCCATTACTTTAACTCATCTAAATATTATAACCAATTTCAACTTTTTTTTGTACTTTTATGAGACTCAACTCAATTTCAACTCGAACTCTGTTTACAATAATTTAAGTTTAAATGACTTGTACAGCAATTTGATTATACTTTTAAATATTCAATGCTGCAACTGAATTTTTCAAGTTTTTAAGTTGAAGTAGGTGGAATTGTTTTACTGTGTACATATGTATTCATTTATTTTAATACATTTGAGCTATATAATAAAAGCATTGACTGGGTATAACAGCATGACTGCAATTTTGATACTGCTTTTATAAAACAGTTCAACAATCAACATATTAATTAACTTACATTTTAGTACTTTCTCTATTTTTGCCCCACCAATGAAACAATTTGAAAACAAATCTACAGCAGAATTATTAATCGATTTAGTGAATTTTTTTAACAACTCACCCATGACCGTCCTCTCTTTCAATCCTGAATGATTTAGGGTTTTGAACAGATTGTTTGAGAGAATGATTTAATGTCTTGCTCATAAAGTCACTTGTTTTGTTCCTGAATGAATCAGTGTTTTGAACGAATCAGTTGAATGAATGATTCGATGAGTCACTCAGAATCATGGTCACTTGTTGTCCCCTATTGGCATAACTATGTACGCCTTAGTGAATAAAATTCAAATAATATTACATTTATTTGCATTTATTGATTTAGTAGATGCTTTTGTCCAAAACGCCTTACAAATCAAAGAAAAATATACTAAGAATTTAATCCAAAAGAAAAAATACTTCAAGACAAGTAGTGCTGCTATACCAAATCTCAACTGACTACAACTAGAATAATAGCCTACACATTTCACATTCTAGGCCAACACACAGCCATGTCATATGGTCCGACATGACTCGCCCTGCTGGGGTCAGCCATCCACGCCAGATAAACCATTTTTGCAGCAGACAGACATTAAGGAACAAAACACACTCCACAGTGTCCAATCCTGGGATCTGGACCTCGACATCCAAACGCAGCTACAAAAAAATCACGAAGCTCATTAACAGACAAAACACCAGTATGGCTCTCACTGCTTTTATGTTCGGCATGGAGAGAGAGCGGGAGGGCTCCAGGGTCAAAAACGCCAGTGCGTTGGCAGTACAGACACAGTTGACACAGCACTACAGAGGGAAGAGATATGGAGCGTGTCTGCAGGCATGGGTCAGTCTGATGGAGGAAGCATGGATGATATCTTCTCTCTTTTCATCAGCTGTGTTCACTCCAGCAGAGCACGCTGATCCATGTCCCCATGATAGTTTCGCCTGTCGGACCCACCACATGCTGATAGTGCCGATAGAGTGGGTTTTTGAAAGAAATGTTTGCAAAGGGGACTGCAAAACTCTTCTTAAAGGAACAGTATATATATATATATAAGATATTAATTTATAATTTTAACACTTATGCTGTGCTACAAATGTTTTACCTATTTTGGTTTTCCAAATTAGGTAATCCACAAATGTAAAGGAAGCATGGATGATATCTTCTCTCTTTTCATCAGCTGTGTTCACTCCAGCAGAGCACGCTGATCCATGTCCCCATGATAGTTTCGCCTGTCGGACCCACCACATGCTGATAGTGCCGATAGAGTGGGTTTTTGAAAGAAATGTTTGCAAAGGGGACTGCAAAACTCTTCTTAAAGGAACAGTTCACCCAATTTCTTTGTAGAAAAACACAATATTTTAAATAAAAAAAATTTTTGCATTTTAAATGTTTCGTATAAAACTATAATTTAGCTTCAGAAGACCTGAAATATAGCACACAAGACCAATTTCATTGTGCTTTTCTAACAAACATGGTTAGTAAGAACTGTTGTTGTACTGAAAATGTCCAAGTGAAATTAATTGCAGGCATGGGTCAGTCTGATGGAGGAAGCATGGATGATATCTTCTCTCTTTTCATCAGCTGTGTTCACTCCAGCAGAGCACGCTGATCCATGTCCCCATGATAGTTTCGCCTGTCGGACCCACCACATGCTGATAGTGCCGATAGAGTGGGTTTTTGAAAGAAATGTTTGCAAAGGGGACTGCAAAACTCTTCTTAAAGGAACAGTATATATATATATATAAGATATTAATTTATAATTTTAACACTTATGCTGTGCTACAAATGTTTTACCTATTTTGGTTTTCCAAATTAGGTAATCCACAAATGTAACAAGCTGGGGAAAACGTATTTAAATACAATAAGTTTTAGTCCAATGTGATAACGTTAACTAGCATTTTCAGGGAACCAAAAAAAAAACATATATTCTCTCTGTGTCAAAACGACCAGGACACAACATGAGGGTTAAAACCTATAAAACACTTTGGAAGAATAAGCCATGAAAAAAAAAAGATAATACATGATCATTTATCAGCTGTTTGTAGACTGGTTTAATCATTTTAAGCTCAAATAGTCAAATTGAGAATATGATGAATCCTTTTTTCTCATTTTAATCATAGGACATTAGCCAAGAATAATGCATTTTTTAAATAAAGTCTCAGGCTTGCAAGGTTGTTTGGCAGCTCTCGCGCTGCCTCCTCTGCGTTTGGTAATTTGCATAGCAGCGGCAGAGTCTTTTAAACTTGTCTCCAGTGAGTCTTGGCAAGGAGGCATTTCCATAATAGTGTCATTGACAGGCTTGGATGGGCCACTACAGCTTTGAACTAAGACTAGTCAGCTCTAAGTGATTAACGTCTTTGAGGCATGAGACACTTGTAGGACAAATTAACCTCTTTTGGCTTGGCAAGCTTACTTCCAATTTGGGTTTACATCGTGTGGAATAGTTAAATACACAAAAAGTTATTAGACTTACATTTTCGACATTGTTACTAACGAAAAAGTTCCAAACAAAGCCACATCAGAATAAACTGCCCTGCATCTCTGAGAAGCGTTCCCGAATGAATCCGCGTTTTCAAACAAATCGGTTGAGTGAATGATTCAATGCTTCAGTCACTTGTTTAGTTTCTGAATAAATCAGTGGTGTTCAATGAATCAGTTGAAGAAATGATTTATGGGCTGACTCAAATAGATGACTCACTCATAAAGACAGTCCTTGTCGCCATCTTCTGATGTATTTATGTAACCTGAACAAACTGTTAATGAAAATCCCCACCATTAAGGAAGAGTCTTTCACAATAATTTAAGCAAAGTCCATTTTCACAGTTCTACATTGTAAAAAAAAAAATTAGCATTGCAAAAACCTTAATGATTCATAAGTGAATAATGTTTACTTGTCCTTTTTCAATGCTATTACAATGAACAGGAACTAAAGCTTTTAATTTGAAGTATTTCGAAATTCAAGTTAATTTATTTTTTAAGCACTGATAATTTTTCCCTCCAGTGAGCTGTGACCAAATCATTGAGTCAGTGAGTGACTGAATCGATTTGACTGATTCATAAACAAATCATTCAGAATGGTTTTGTAAACTAGATTGACGATTTTTTTTTATTAGTTTGTTCATGATTCAGGCACCTGTCATTTAACCATATAACACTCGTCCAGGCCCTAAAAAATGCCAACTTATGTTTTGCAATCCTTCAGAAACCATCTGGGTTCATATCCATTATCGATAATATACCATAATTCCTTTGAAAGCGCTTATGAAAAATTCTTTGCTTTTCAGCAAATTATTTCAAAGGAAATCCTCTGTCCATTTCTCAGCAGGTTCCTCAATAAATGTACACCGACATGGCACTTTAGTAACTGCAAAAAAAAGCACTTCGGTGAACTTGATACATTATAAATTAAGCTCACTAGGGTTTTTTTTATTTTTTTATTTTTTTTATTTTTAATAGGAAGCTCCATTAGAGGCATATGGTTCTTGTTTGTCTGAAGTTAATGCGTGTTGGATTTCCACAGCATATTTTCATTTTCGCTGTAAGTTTCTAAATCCATCTGTGTGAGCAGAGGTGATTAATGAGATGATTATTATGGGATGAAATGAACTCTGTATTGCATTCAGAACATAAATCAAAAACAAATGGCCCAGACTTTATGGAGACACATACATTCAAACACTTGCACAATATCTTAAAGGACTTTTTGGAGACATAATGGGCTCTAGGTTTTGTTTTTTTTAACACTGGAAAAATACTCTGTAACCCCAATGGAAACCATTAAAGCCAACATTAGAACCATTTACAATCCATTTGAGTTTCGTAATATGGTGTATTTCCAAGCTAAACTGGATGTTCATCGATAATAAATGTAGGACAGGAGTTCATTTTTTACTTCAGAAGTCGTTTAAATCATGAAAACTGAGGGTTGCATACCAGAATGGAGCCAGTCGGCTTGAGTCAAGCAAGTTTAAAATGTTAGTGAGATGTCAGCCAAACAGGAAAGTCAGATCAAATTGTTATATTTTGATTTTTTTTTTTTAAAATGTTGTGATGTATTATATATTACAAGTTATGTTATGTAATTTTGAAATATCATATATACACTTGTTTCAACCCAACTTTGGGTCAAATATGGACTAACCCAACTTTTGGGTTAAAAATTTAATGTAAAAATTTAACCCAATGGTTGGGTTAGTCCATATTTGACCCAAAGTTGGGTTGAAACAACCCAGCATTTTTGGAGCGTATACATGATTTTCACATTTTTTTAAAGATCTTTTTTTAAGTGGAAAAATATGTACAATAAGACAAAACATGCATTAAGAAAGTAAATTGGGTCAATTTCAAGAAAAAAAATATTTTTGTTACATTGGTTTTGGGTTTTGTTTCACGTTCATTGTTTTCTTGTCTTGTATTTTGTAGTTCTCGTTCCTGTCATGCGTTTCCCTTGCCCTGATCCTGCTATTGGTTCCTTTGTTGTATGTGTCCTGTTTTCATTGGTTGTCTAGATTATGTGTCATGTGATTATTGGTTGGATTATGTCATGTGATCCCTTTGTTTGGTATATAAAGCCCTCGTGCTGCTATTATGCTTTGTTTTGTGTAACTGCTGCTTGGTGAGTCTTTGCCTGTGTTCATGTTCAAGTTTATTTCATGGTTTGGTATCAAGTAGTGGTGGGCAGATCAAGGCTTCATGAAACACTGAAACAGTCGAAGCAAATGTGCCGAGGCTTCGAAACAATTTAAAACCAGTCTCTACGGTGACACCTAGTGGTCATTTTCAAGTATTGCTCTGAAACAGCATTGACAACGAATAGGTTAAGCGAATTTACGAATTAAAAAGTATATGTTGTGCTTATAATTCCACCATGTGGGCTGGGGGAGTGGTTAGTGTGCACGATTGGCATGTTGTCAGAACCTGTCACTTTAGGTTCGAATCCCAGGTGAAGCATGTATGTTATTATAATAAATATTTGAAAGTTGTTTTTATTGTTCTGTTCTTGTAATGTGTTGTAACATCTCTCTGACAACTGAATGAACTCTTTGTGAATATGTTATTTTGGTCATGAAAAAATTAACATTAATAAAAGACATCAAGCCACAACGCCTGGCATTTTTTACATATAAAGATTTTTATTTAAATATATTAATTGTTCTGCTGCATTAACTCTACTTTTATACTTTGCGGGAGTTAGGTTAAAACAGATGTGCGATTGTGTGGTTTGTTCCCGACCCTGTCGATCAAAAGCAGATTCGGGTCTTGAAACACTTGTGAAACGCCCCGATGCTTTGATTCTCCTTAGTCACGTGACATGGGTGTTTCGAATAACACTTCGGAGCAATGTTTCGAAACATCTGCGCTTCGGGATCTCGACACCGTGTCGAAACGTCAGTTTCGCGTCAGCCATCCCTAGTATCAAGTCAGGTCTTCGTTTATATTTGTATAGTTCAAGTCTTGTAAATAAAAGCTGCACATGGGTTCAGTAAGCTTGCCTGCAGTGGACTTTGTTACACTTTTTCAGTGCCAACTTATTATGTAATTATGCAAGTCAGGACTCTAAGAAGCACATTTTAACTGATTAACCAAACCACACTAATAAATTCAGAGCAAATCACTAATCCAAACTAAACCCTCATGAAAATCAAAAGTTGAAAGTTCCCAGTCCCGTTTATGCAAACAATTATGTACTCTACACATGACCTTAACCGCTGAAATTAAACATTAGCATTCACACTCTCACCATCCCCGATGTCTTGATTACGACTGCAGTATTTATTTCCAACTTCAATAACAGTGTTCGCATAAAACCAAGCCAAACCGGCGTTACACATCACATTAAAACAGCAACACGTAAATGCATGAGCTTATCGTTATCAATCCTGCGGCCCACCCGTGTAAATGCTGTCTCCCTTGTCCCACCTATTAGAGTCAATTAGATCCCACAATGCAGAAGGGCTCCTGTTCATTGCTCATTAATAATGCACACAGCAAAAAAAGAGAAAAGAAAGTACCTATCACATCAACGGGCTGCTGTCTGTGTGTTTAATTAATAGAACCTGCTAAGAGCCATTAACTATTCCTGTAATGGGCATTATGAGTTTCCTCTGGCCCCCCGGATAGGTCACTAAACAGAGAGCAACTTCCATTTAGGAGCGTACTGTGACCCACCGGTGTTCACGCTCGATAAATTGTGCCGGAACAAGTCCCTTGGGTTGTTTAATGTTAAAACCGAAGGTTTACAGGAAGAAAACATCACCACATGTCCACAAAGAGCAGTTGTTCAAAGAAAGCAATATCAGGAAGACCTGAGAGGAAGATATACTACAGTATATAGTGATAGATAGAAAAACGGATAGATAGATTTTTTCAAACAACAGAACGTGGTTATTTGGAAATAGTCTGAGTCATTTGAACCACTATGAAGTGTAAAACTCAGGTGAAAATTCACTCTATAATCTGTGTTTCCCACCCACTTGTCTTTGCCTCCCTCTAAACCAACAGCGTGTGGCATAATGCACAGGAGGTGAGTAGCAGTTGGGCCTTTTTCTGCACAAAAAAACAGGTATTAAACACTCCAACTGCTGTTTTCTGCAAGTGGCTCTATTTACTTTAACTGTTGACTTCTCAGGGCACTGAGAGCTTTTTCCATCATCTTTACCTCCCCGTTGAGCAGTGCAGCAAGGCAGCTACAAAGATGAGGAACTCTGTTTGAATACCTTTCCAGCATGCCCAGGTCCTTTTACGAATTTTAGACAATTATTGATACAAGTTTCACTTTGCTAGGAAAGTAGTCCTACTTCAGAAAAAAACTAGATATTCATTGCGGTCCAAGCTGACTTTTGTACTGACTAGGTGATAGACCAGAAAGGACATGCTTTTCAGGGTTATGTGCCACTGAGATTAAATTGAGAAGGACTTTAGCATTCCAAATCTAAGTACTCTAAGGAAGTACAGAACTTTAGATAAACTGATAGCTACAATTTAAATAGGTAGAATGACAGACAGAACGATAGAACAAAAAATTAGAACAATAAAATCATAGAGCAATAGATAGAACGATAGATAGACAAATAAAACGATAGACAGACAGAACGAACAACTGATCGATAGACGGACAGACAGACAGATAGAAGTATTTTGAAATGAAGTATCCAGTGGAGACCATTGTCGCTTTCCGCAGTGCTCTATGGTTCTTCTTGGAGATCCAGCTCTGGTCAGCAGGCTGCCTGAAGTCCTGCATGGATTCACCTCATGGGCAGCAAAGCCTGCTGACTTACCATTCAGACATATCACAATTACTTTCTTACAGGCCAAGTGCTAGAGACGATCACCCACTGCTCCTGGTAGGTGGTACCCAGCAGGGAAATGCTGTTGTTGTTTCAATCTTTACTAACAAATTCCCTCTATTCTTCAGTCTTTTTTGAGGCATTCTCTTTTTCCTTATCGCTGCATAAGGGGCTTTCTGTAAAGCTCTAGGCTTGATAGCATTCAAGAAATTCGTTGAAATGCCATAGCAGTTTTTTTTCTGACTGTACTTTTCTCTTGACGTTCTTATCTTTGCAGATACTTTTATCCAAAGAGACTTAAGTTGCATGCAAGGTACACATTTTATCAATTCATGCATTCCCTAGGAATCAAACCCATCATGCTCTGCTGTTTGAGCTATAGGACTGCTTATAGCCCTGAGGAAGGTCTTATGGCCCAAACAGTACCGCAACACCCAGAACATGTGGAAAGGAGCAGACGGAAAGCATAATGAAAATATGTTGCCAAATTAAAGGAATTTTTGGATTGTTTATAAGCCATCTACTAAATTCACCAACCATCATGATGTATAATCTCCAGACCAATTCAGCTGCCAGTCATAGGTAGTAGCAACTGCAAAAACACATTTTCAGTGGTTTATCAGGAAGCGTGTGGCCAGGAAAACAACATAGTAATTAGTTACTTCCAAGGTATCATGGTTTGGCTAGGTAGCTTCAGCAATTAGCTGGTAAATATCTGAAACCACACCATTAGGATGGCAAGGAAGGAATATATTGTTTTTACAGCACCATTTAAAAATGTGTTTGACAGAGAATATAAAAAATGTCATACAATATAATAAAAAAGATTTTAAAAAAAAGATAATAAAATAAAATGCATGGCATGAACATGACATATATTTACACCATAGTATATATTTTGTGCGTAAAATAAAAATTAATAAAACTAAAAGATTATTAAATAAAATGCATATATATATATATATAAATTGCATAGACTTAATTGCATAGACTAACAAAATAAAATAATTAAATTGGTTGATGTAAGAATATAGTGTGCTTTAAGATACCTTAAGTGCTAAATAAATATGTTAAATATGTAAATAAATATGTTATATTGTATACAATATCATATACTAGCTATAGTGTGTCTGTATATCAAACATTCAAAGTTTTGGGTTAATAAGATTTTTTGTGTGTGTTTTTAAAAGAAGCCTCTTATGCTCACCAAGGCTGCATTTATTTGATCAAAAATACAGTAAAAAACTAATATTGTGAAATATTATTACAATTTAAAATAACTATTTTCAATTTGAATATATTTTAAAATGTAATTTATCAGTTGTGCTGCCTAATATTTTTGTGGAAACTTATTTCAGGATTCTTTGATGAATGAAAAGCATAAATAGAAATCTTTTGTAAAATGTTGTTAAATTGTTTGATCAATTTAATGTGTCCTTGATGAATAATAAAAAAAAAATCCTACTGTCACCAAATATTTTGAATGTATGCGGTTCAAGTGGTTGACTGAAAAGAAAACAATGTGCTCTTGAACCAAGGATGGCATATACCTCCAGGGCTAATGTGCCAGTAGAAGTAGATGTGAATGCTTACAGACAGCCGTCTCCAAGTATATTAGACATCCTCAGGGTGATTCGTTCCTTTCTTTGCCCACAGCATACGCCCAACAGTCTGTCCAGCTCACAAGCCACTAAAAGAAAATAAATAAAACAGGCACACAACAGACTCCAGACAAATACATGAATAACAGTGCTGACAACATATTACACCCAGGTTCTCTGATAGCCAAAGACTGTACATTAGTTTTCCCTTTAGAAATCTAAACATGGGCTTTAAGATCCCAATAATGGAAGCTGAATAAATAAAACCACTACAACACCCAAAGACAGAGACAGTCTGCACCAAGCACACATCAATTATCTATTACGTGTGCGCTGAAGACTCGCCACAATTGCCTCCCTGCACTATAGATTTCGCCAAAATTCGATGGGATGGGTAACCTTAGAAGCCAAACAGTATTTTATCTGCTGACCCATCAGTAACACATTTTTAATGGAATTAGGCCACATCCTTTGCTATTAATTCCTACTTGGGCTGAGTTATCCTGCTCGGCTAATGCCTTTTTACCACTAAATTCCCTGAGCATCAGCACCTTGGGCCTAATCAGCCCATTATCTTGTTCTTCTGATGACTTCACTGGATACTTTCATGGCCCTCGGGCTGCTTTTCCAGGGTGCCGGTGGTTTCAAATGTTCCTGGGCTTAGCATTCTGTGCATTTGTGGTTGTTTTATGGCTTTTCTCTTGAGATAGAGGCTCCATGGGAGATGTTTTGGGAGGTGGCTTCGGAGCGCTACTGTCTGGGTGCTAATGTTCCTGTGTGGGCAGTTACAAAATGGCCATGTTTCCCCTGTCACAGAAACAATTAGGGCCATATTTATGGCGGGTGAATGGGGTGGGTTTGTAATGGACCGCTCCTGCAGAGGAAGCTCTGTATAAATCACCCGCTTGTCCAGGAGCCACTTTGTGCTCTTCAGTAAACCAGGTTCAAAGCCGCTACACCAAATGCTGCAATGCTTATTGTGAATAAGAGTTATGAGCGATTGATATCCATCATGCACATGCATTAAAATTAACAGTAACGTTATTGACAGGGTCAAAGAGATGTATTAATGCATGATCCCGAAGACAGTGTTCAGAAGCTTTCTTAATGCTTTCTCAACTGCCCTGCGGGTTTGTATTTCATGCACACTGCAATGTTTAATCAGTAAAGACTATTAACTATTTAAATTAGAGCCGTTAATTTATTCAAAATGTTAATTGAAATAACTGCATGATATTCTGAATAATTAATATTGCATGTATTTTTGGTTTTATTTTTCCTATCATTGAACATAAGATTGTTATTGACAGTGTCCTCGTAAACATAATGTAAAACATAAACTGATGAAAATATTCATTAACATTCATTAAGGTTTTTTTTTTTTTTTTACATTTTGTTTAATTACACTACTTTTCAAACAAAAAAGATTTCTTTACGTTTTCAAAAGAAGTCTCTAATTCTAACCAAGGCTGCATTTATTATAAGAAAAAAAATACAATTTATTAAATAAAATTTAAAACAACTTTTTTTGTTTCAGAAATCATTCTAATATGCTGATTTGGTACTCTAGAAACATTTATCATTATAATCAGTGTTGAAAACAGCTTAATATTTTTGTGAAAACTGTGAGTTTTTTAGGATTTTTTGATCAAAATATTAAGAAAAGCATGAAGAACAACATTTGTTTGAAATAGAAATCTTTTGTAACATTATAAATATCTTTACTGTCACATTTGATTTAATCCGTCCTTGCTGAATAAAAGTATTAATTTCTTTCTTTTTTTTCCGATCCCAATTTTGCACTTTCATTTTACATTTTAAATTGCAACTAAAATGATAATTTTGCTAATATTAGAAGCCATTTTATTCAGAAAAAAATCACCAAAATTAATAAATGGCATCATGAAATACTGACTAAATTTAAAGGATTTTTTTAATGAAAGTTTTGATCAAAAGACAAAATAAAAGACACTGATTAACACTGCAGTTCAAAAATCAAGTACAAAAAACTTCCCATTAGTTAACATTAGTTAATGCACATGAATGATCGATACATTTGTTACAGTATTTTGTTGAAGTTAATTAATACACATATGACTGTTCATTGTTTATCATTTTCCTCTATTTTTCCAAGACCAGCAGGAGTGCAGAGCTATCGGAGAGGAAAGAAATGGATTTGATAAACTGAACTCTTCACTAATAATGTGTTGTAAATAAATAAATAACGCAACTGTTTGCATCAATCGTTTTGAGTTATGACAACTTCTAATGAAATTATGTTCAACCAACAGACTACACTGAGTTAGAGGAACTTAATAATAGCACAAATACAAAGTTGCTCCAACTATTTGAGTTGTGAGTTGAACAAATTAATCTTGTGTATTTCAGTTAAAATCAGCAAATATAGTACAAGCTAGATGTAACATATTAAGAGAGCACTTGTCACTGGCATTAGTGCAGTCATTGCTCATAGAGTCAATGTAGTATTTACCTTAAAGTAGCTTCATATGCATTTGATACACAACACCCTGATCTCTGCCGTCTGCACTGTCATAAAGACAACACAGACGTGTGTTGCCAGGTAACACAGCTTCCAGAGTTAGTCTAATATCTGTGAATGGTGACCATGAATGTTCATTGGTGATAAAAAAAAAAAAAAAAACAGTAAGTATCAGGCTCTTTTCTGGGAAATTTTTTATTTTTTTATTTTTTTTAAATATCACGTGATAACTATTTTTATTTAAATAAATAAAACAAGATTAAAATGCCTCATTTCAAATGTCCTGAAACAACATGATGTACTATAGTGAGCGATCAGAAATTAAATTCATTTTACAAATTATAATTAGCAGATTGGAATGAGAATATTTCATGTAAATTATGAACAAACCCGTCAACTGATGTCAAACAAGCATGAGCTGAGCCTAGTTCCCTCGGCGCAATGACTGTTAAATAATTCTCACAAATATTTAGCTTGTTTATTTGTTAATTCTGTTTTTTTCAGCTGCAATGGAAATCATTCTGTTCCATATTAATAGAGTTAAAAGGAAAACAGAGAGCACATCTTATCTTATGGGGCAACCCTTAAATATAATCACCACACACACACACTTGTATTTCATCAGCTATGTAATCTACTTTCAGTTTCACCAACACACTCACTTACAGCCTGACACACACACACACACACACACACACACAAAACAAGTGTGTGCTGTTTTCCAGTCATGTACTACAGCCACAATATCACCTCCTTAGCAAGCCCGATCTCTCCATCCAGGTGAAAAGGGAAGAAAAAATAAACAGCACATCTCTGTATATATATAAATAAATATAATCGGCTTGTTATATATTAGAATATTTACAAATTAATAGTTAATTAATGCTGTAAAAATACTGTTAATTGTTATTCATGATACTGATAATAAATTTATTACAATATGAGCAAATTACCATAATTAATCATTGCTGGTATTTTTTTTTTATTGTTAGTTTGTGACGCTTAATGCATTGATTAATGAATTCTAACTGTAAAATGCTACAATTTCTATATAATATAAAATAGTATATAATAATAATTTCCCTAACATATTTACTTTCAATTTTAATTTGTACATTTACAATATATAGTGTATTTATATTTAGCAATTACTAAGAAATATTTATACAAATAATTTAATCTATTAATATACACACGATTAACATAACCAATAAAAAGTAAAAGTATTGTTCATTGTTAGTTCATGATACTAAATGCATTAAATAATAAAATATAATACATAATAATTATTTTAATAAGAGTTTGCCATGGTCATCCACAACAAACTGCTTGAAGAGCTCTAATACCTCGTTCTGTTTTGACTAGTAATAGCAATCACAAAGCAATGCACAAAAACATAGCAACACCATGGCAACCAACCACCACACCTTAGCAACATAGTGTCGGGTTTTGCATGAAGAATCCTAACATGCATAGAAAATTTTAGAACTATAAGCTTTTAGAACAGTTAGTTATTTTTATGACAGTTCTCACCAAATCCAAGCGATCACCGTTTTACTGCAGTAACAATAACTGTATTTTTTTGCAGAAACTAGTTTGGCTGTAAGGAACACTTCAAAAACCAGCAATACAAAGATATAAACGGTCGTTTGCAAGGGTCAGTCATCGCAAATAGGAGGAAATTTTAGGGTCTGTACAGTGAGGTTTGTTCAAATCTGGTTGAAAAGGGAAGAAAAAATAAACAGCACATCTCTTCCCCTCTGAATGCGGGTTATTACTGACTGCTTCAGACCGGTAATGAGATCACATCTGTCTGTGCTGTAGATCAACTGGACCATATTTTAGGTGGTTTTCGAGGTTCCCGGGATGCATTTCACATGCTGGTGTCAGAACTGCTGTTTCTTTTCCATTCTATCATGCTTGTTTGCGCAGTGTGTCAGAAGCTAAAGAGATACAGGCCAGCAGTTTGTCAGTCACAACAACCGTGACTGTACCTTCAGCTAACTGTACATCTACACCTTTTTTTTTTTTTAATTCATAACATTAGGCATCATTAATTAAATATGAACAACATTTTTACAGCATTTATTAATGTAGTTTAGTTTTCATTTGTAAATGTACATATTTTCTTATATGGAAAGGTGAAGAAATGTCCCTCTAATGGGTTTAATATAGCTGGCTCCAGGCTTCATCCATCACTATGGTGCTGTGCTGATGCCGCGCTGATTTCTCTTTCTTTCTACTTTCTCCCTCTCTCTCCTCCTCTTTTACGGCCTCCATGATGGCCACTGTTTAACCCTGATCCAGGCAGTGCGCCGCACATCCTTTGTCTTAATTACTGTCTCCAGGGGCCTATTTTTCTCCTTTCCTACTCTTCCATACGTAACCTGTTCCATCGCATGTGTATCTGTTGGTTATTTTCTGAGCTTGTTTTTCTCATTCTTCAGGCCTAGATTTCATCTTTCGTGGTCTGCATGTGATTAATCTACTATTGGAGTTGCAGGAGGTCAGGAAGGTTTGTTGCCTCGCTAGTCGACTCGCTATCAGTGGACACGCTCTGAATTACTCAAACAATACTCACAAATACACAAACAAACACACACACAGAGAGAGAGAGAGAGCGAGAGAATATAAATTATGCATAAAAATTATAATTACTTTAGATATTTAATATATAATATATCGTTTTAAAATATATTAAAATGTATAATCAAAATATATATGGGACACATATTTATACATTATTCTAAAATAATTATACATAATATAAAATGTCTAAATTGCAATAATTGCAATAAGATCTAGAATATAAGTGCCCACAGATTAATAGATAATTAGATATATACATGGAATATTACAATTACAGTTACTATAATTACTATTACTATAGTTATTTATTATATAATATACTATTAAAATATATAAAAATATAAATAAAAAATAAATAATCAAAATACACATTTTAATGGTATGCAAATAATAAAAATATATACTTTTTAAATCGCAATAAGAAAGGTGATTCACAATAACAATAGAATATGTAAAAGTGCCAGATAATTTTGTAAGTAATAAATTAATATACTGTATATGCACTTTATAAATTCTTCATTTATATGTAAAGTAAGATTTTAAGAATTTAAGAAATTAATATTATTGTTCAGCAAGGACATACATTAGAAGTGACAATTAAAACTTTTACATCATTACAAAAAAAAAAAAAATGTTTCAAATAAATGCTATTCTTCTCAACTTCTCAAAAATTCATTAAAACAATTTTGGAAAAAAAAGTATGACCGTTTCCACAAAAATATTAACCAGAACGACTGTTCAGAATGATTTCTGAAGGATCATGACACTTTAATGCTGCTGAAAATTCAGCTTTGCATCACAGTAAAAATTACATTTTAAAATATATTCAAATAGAAAACAGTTATCTTAAATTGCAATAATATTTCACAATATTACTGTTTTTACTGTATTTTTATCAAATAAATGCAGCCTTGGTGAGCATATGAGACAAAATCTTGCCATTTTTACCAATATAAACAGTAGTTTATATATGTAGGGCCAACATTGATTTCATATTGATTTAAACAGGAAAAACAGGCAAAAAGAAGTAGCAACCCATCATGGTAGCACCCATCACTGGTTCGAGAATCTTGTGTCTAGAAAATATGACACACTCAAGCTTCACACCACCTTTATACTAGCACTTCACTCTTGGAGATGAAACTGTCAAAGTACCTCTGTGTAATTGCTGTGATTATGCTGTTACTGCCTCATGTAAAATTATACATCTGCAACAGGGTACATCTAGAATTTACTGACAATTTTCAGGTGACTGAACGACTGAAGTCATTATACACTCAAGCTGAAGGAATATATTACACACATTTAGTTATGCCTGAACTCTTCTGTGTGACAACTGAAATGGATTCGGGGCAATGGATCGTCTAAGGGAAATGAAACATTTGACATTGAATGTCATACAGTAATTCGGTGTTTTCATCTTTGCCTCCGAACTGACGATGACAGCTGTAACTGCAGCAACCGACCGCTTGACGGCTCTCAAAAAGTGAAATGTGAAAACGGCGTCTGCACATTAGGGTTTATCAAATCAAAAGACATTTATGGCGGGGGTGAAATAAAACGGGGCATGAGGGGAAATGAATCACTGCCCAAGCTCGGTTTACTCACAGCTGATAACGTATCGCCATCGGGGTATCAACTGTGATTCACCATCTGCGAAGGTACAACAGGTCATGACCAAGAAGTCATCGAGCCACCAGAAGGACGGATAGATTGCGTCTGTCGTCTATTACAGTGCATCGATATTGTCAGGTCTGAGTGAGACTTCAACTCAAGCTGGTATCATTTTACTATAATTATATTGGGAGATTTATAGCTTTACTCATATGTCATTTTTATGACACATTTTCAAAAGCGCAAGTGCATTTTTGCAAAAGCATTTAGAGTCTTATGATGAGAGACCATTAATGCTAATATTCAGTATATATAGGTTGAGATATAGGAATTTTTCGGAGGTCATTGGCAACACAAATGATTGCAAAAAAAAAAAAAGCAAAAAGCAAAAATAAATGGATTTTGTGGGGAACTTGAACACACACACATACTTAAATATATTTCGGTTTATCAATCAAACTGAAAATCTGAAAATATAAACAAATTCAAAATATAAACATTATAAACTTTAATAGTATCTCAATGATACTAAAATAACAACAATATATAATACAATTATATTAATGCTATATATATATATATATATCATATGTAATATGTATATATACACTATATATTACCTTTTGTTTCTATATTTTCAATTTTTTCAGTTTAATATTGGTTAAGGTTTTAGTAATTTTGTTGTGTGTGTTTTATTTGTCTTTGTGTTTTTATTCTTTTTTTTTTAAATAAGTCTATTTAGCTTTTATTCATTTTATTTAGTTTTAGTTATTTTAGTCAAGTTAAACTAAATAAAAATAAGAACAATAAAATTATTATTATTATTATTATTATTATTATTAGTTAACATTTATTTCAAGTAGCGAAAATGTTTTAGTTTTTATTAATTTCGTTTAGTTTATATTATTTTAGTATCAAGTTAAACTAAATAAAAGAACAATAAAATTAGGTCTTTTGTTATATTATTTTTCAGTTAACACTCATTTTATTTCAAGTAATGAAAATGTATTTTAGTTAACTATAAAAAACACAGAAATTCTAAACATAAAAGAATAATAATATAATAAAAGAAAATGTTAGAAAATACAAAATCTCATCAAAGACTCTTGAACGATTGTGTAAACAGTTTATTTAACCATTAATCAGAGGCAGAACAGACCACTGAGCCAAGAAGCAGCAAGACTGTCCTTTTTTTTTCTGTGTGTATTATTAATTCTGCTTTGCCACCGTCTTCCTAAGGAGGTGTCAGCAGGTCTTCAGAAAGCGGTTCTGTGATTCGAAATTAAAATGACCGGTTTGAAAGGAAGATTTTATAATGCCTCCCAACCGAGGCCCCTCGCCCTGCCCTTCCGCTCGGCCACGCTTCCTTTAAGGGTTCGTCAGCCTTCAAAGACGCCACTGAAATCAAGGATCCATACTTTGCCCCCATAGCTTGAGGAACAGTGTGGTGCTATTAAATATTAAGACATTCATACAAAGATGGTACAGCTTTTCACCTCATTATATGAAGCACTATATGACAAAAAGCACACTGCATTTTGCCAATTATGTGAAGCCAAGTCGGTCAAATGAGAATTTCTCCATAAATGCATGTATTATTTCATTTCTGAACAGTCTTAATATATAAATTCTTGATGGGTGTATAAACACTGTCTGAATGGATAACAATCAAGTTGATAAAAACAGCTTTTCTCAATCAGCTATAATAGCTAAATTATCTTTAAATTACAAACTATTTATATATGTATATATATGTATGTATGTATGTAAGAGATAATGCACGGCTAGCTGTGCATTAAACTATTTTTAATGCACGATGTGGAGGCCAAGAATTGGGTGGTTGCCTCCGTGGAGTGTATTAAAATCGTTTAACGCACAGCTAGCCATGCATTATCCCACTTATACCATGGTTATTTGCCAGCACTGACAAGTTAAAGCTGTTAATGATGTTTGCAGCGCAATATTTGACCGGAAGGGTCAAAATTATGGTTATTTCCGTCAGTTACAGCTCGTTAGCTCTAGCATTCTGCCCGCTTCAAATCAGATACAGAGATGAAATAGTGCAGTGAGACCACATTTATTTGAATGAATTATAGCGTTTATTTGAATTAATTATCGATTTATATATAGAGAGAGAGAGAGAGAGAGAAAGAGAGAGATGACAGTTGTGTGTGAATGACCTGCGTCTGCGCATCTCTCTCTCTACAAACAATGAAGCTGTGAAGCTTTTATTTACTCAAAAAACAGTGATTTTACCACCTCGTTGCTGAGGAACATAATGTAGCGATCCAGTATATAGGCTATTTTATTAATAAAAGTCACGGGGCAGCGTTGACAACAAGTTTCTGTGTGTGTGCAGTGCAATCTGCGATCTCTCTCTCTCTCCCTCTCTCTCTCTCTGTCAGTGTTTGTGTGCGAGTGATATGTGTGTTTGTGTGCATCAATAAAAGCAGCGCATTAATATAGAACGGTGATTAAACTGACTTGGAACTACCTGTGCATTAAACGGTTTTATTACACAGCTCTGTGGAATACTTGATTCTGATTGGTCAGTCGCAACATTCCCGAGATATGTTATCCCTCGATAACAACCGGTAAAAGCTAATAACACAGGCTCATCCGTGTAACTGAAGTCGGCGCTATACTGCCAGGAACAGTTTTTTCTTGGTGGAAGCTTTGCGTTTGTTTAGCTAATAAAATATTAAAACTTGATTCAAAATTGTGTACAATTATTTAATTATATCATCCTGGTATCGCGTTCTCGCTCTCTCGTTTCATACAAATGCAGCTGCTGCCATTTTTCTCTACGATTGTTTTGTACGCTGTAATGGATTATAAGATAACTAACAAACTGGTAAGATTTTAAAACATTTTCGTCTTAAATCTTTTATCGCCATTATTATTTATGTGGTGAAATGTTGTGTAACTGCACCATATCCCTTAAATATCTGTCTAGTTTGAACTTGCAGCTTACTCGCAACTGCTGTGTTCACGGAAGCTTTGCGTTCAAATATTTCAATTCAAATCAATATTTTGTGTCTAATTTTTTTACTTATGTGGCAAGTAGATGTGTAATAAGCAGGACAATGTATATCCAGCCAGATGTTATCGCTGAATAACCCCCTTCAAGGTGATACAAGTCCTGATCACCCTGTCGGGGGTTATTCTGCGATAACTTACTTAATGCATACCTGCCAGCTTAGGTTTTAGGACAACTTTGATGAAAGGTTTTGATCCAATTCAAATGTTGACTAGTATATATATTTATATTTTAAATGTTTTTACACACACACACAAAAAATTATATTATATTATTTGTATTAATGATTTTTTTACAGTAAGTACAGTAGTGTTACAAAACTATCGCACTGTGTTAGATGGGGTAAATAAGTTTCATAACATACATAATTTATGATCATAATTTTGATAAACATTTAAGGGAGATGCTTGCTATTCTGGTGAGATACAAAATACTCAGCTTATAAAACGCAACAATTCTGTCAATCAAACGAAACTATAGATTAAATAAACACCAGCGCATTCTGGTAAACAAAGCTCTGGCATAGTACTGTAGACATCCCAGTATTAACATTAACATGATACTGACGAATACAGAGAAAAGCACAGAGAAATATGAGTGTTACATCGATGTTCATGATGTTTGAAAAAAAATCTCAAACTGTTACTGGCGCCTTCTCACCCAACATTTACTATTGATGACAGCAACTGTTCCCTGTAGAACGGAGCAAATACAATCCTCATGAATATTTCAAAACTATATGCCAGGCATCCATTGCTACCTTTCGGACCATTAATCCATGTGGTCAAAAGGGGGGGTTACATCCCTATATTCAAGAGGATACAGTCCATGCCGGGGTTTAGAATCCAGGAAAATAGCCACTGTTAATACACAACACTGTCTGGAGTCGGATTTTATCCCGAGCACAGCAAATAACAACATTTATACAATCATATACCAACTGTAAATTGCGACTATTATGACTTGCAACATGCAATTTTTACTTCTACCTGCTACATTTGTGAAACATGCTCTAATTGAGTACTAGTTAGCTTACCTTGTCGATTGCCAGTTGCATAATCACTATTATTATTGCTCATACTAGAGTTAAGGATTTAAACTAGGGCTGCACGATAAATCGCTTGCGATATTAAACGCGCATCTTGTCAGTAAAGCTGTTCTGTAATCAGCGGTAAATCTCCATCACGTGCGGGCTTTCACATGGAGCAGCATTTACTACACAGAGCCGTTGTTCACTGACAAGCTGCGCAAAATATGATTGTGGTTTTGCACAGCTTTGTGTAGTAAATGCTGCTCCATGTGAAAGCCCGCACGTGATGGAGATTTACCGCTGATTACAGAACCGGCTTTACTAACAAGATGCGCGTTAAATATCGCATGCGATTTATCGTGCAGCCCTAATTTCAACAACCCTTTTTTCTCAACAGAAATGGAGCTGTCATAAAGAAAATCCAACAAAAGAGTCTTATGAATGTAAATGAATAAATTAAAAATACTAAAAATAAGTATTAATTGCAAGGCACTTTATACAGCTGCAATTATTCATGGCATCCTTACGTTCTGATATTATCACGTCAGCGTCATATTGATGTAATAATTGATGGATACAACAGCTGACAGATCTGTGAACGTTTTTAGAAAAGCATGATGGGAAATCGGCAACAAACTCATCGCAAGGGACGCATTTTCATTCCGCCCGATAGGCCCTCAGTCGTAATGTGGGTATTATTTTATGCATGTTTCTAATAGTAATAATAATGAAGGAATCAGGGAAGGACTACAGCCAAGAAAAGGCTCTCAGCCCAGAAGGCAGTGTGCCATGAAATGGAGGAGCGAGTGCACATCATTCACGCCAGTAGGGGAACGTATGCTTAAGCTCAAAAATATTATTTACTTTGAAGTGTAATGACCCAAGGAGGGTCCACACGCTGAGGAACAAGAGGTCTCTTCTTAATTTAAGTGAAGGGTGGGTGAAGGAGACATCACATCTTTTTTTATCTATGCTCGGCTGGTTTGGTCTTAATGATGTGATGCCATTATAATGACACCTACAGATGAGAGATCGTATGCACTCGGTAACAACAATTCATTTTTGCCACTTGTTTTTGATACATGAAAAAAAACAATTCAATAAAATCAGTAGAGAAAAAAATATGAGTGGAAAGAAACCCATTATAAACCTGTTCATTCTGCCTCATGAATGTTATTTTGATGACATCATGTTTTCTCCAATACTCGTAACCAAACTTCAGTTAAGTGGGCCCTTGCAATACATAGAAAATCGTTTATTGATTGCTGGATACATTTTTTCTTCTCACTGTGACCAAATAAAATAGCACTTAACCCTTTATGGAGTAGCCATATGACAACAAAGCATTTCCCTTAACTGTTTTAGGAATTCAGAAAAACTATTTTAAAAAAAACAGCATTGTTGGATTAAAAAGGGCAGAAAAAATGCTTTTTAAGCCAAATAATATTATAAAATAACCATTTTTGTCAAATAGTTTTACAGAGGAAATCATAAGGAAATTCTGTGCCACAATAGAATTGCAATAATGCATTTTCTCTCTGATTTTCTCATTTAATTATAATACAATGGCATTTAAGCATAACCAACACAATTATGATTTCTATTTAATGTGTTCTGAAAAAACACAAAGCTACACTACTATTCAAAAGTTTGGGGTCAGTATGATTTTTTGTTTTTAAAAGAATTTTATTCCGCAAAGTTGCATGAAATGTATCCAAAAATTATAATGTTACAACAGATTTCTATTTCAAATAAATGCTGTTCTTTTGAACTTTCTATTCATCAAAGAATCCTGTAAAAAAAACGTTGTTTAAAATTGTAATAACATTTCACAATATTAATGTATTTTTATCAAATGCAGCCTTGATGAGCATAAGAGAATTCTTTCAAAAACATTTAAAAAAAAAAAGAAAAAAAAAGCTTTTGAATGGTAATGTAAATTTGATGGAAAAAGCAAGAAAAACAGTTACTCGTTGTCTCAAACAAGATGAACTACAGTCTTAAAAACAATACTGGCTGTATTCCAAATGCATTTCATAATTAATACACATTTTTGAACATTTTCTGTTGTGGGGTCTTTTTTTGGCAGTCGTTACAACATCATGCATAGTGCATTGAGGGTTAAAATAATTCTTGTCCAAAAAGTGGTATACAAACTTATTCAGATTCCATCTGGGTGGGACTGGTCTTCCATCTAGATCTATGTCACAGCTACAAAGTACACCAGAACGGCAACTGTTGGATACAGCAAGTAATATGTATTTGCAAATTCATTTAATAGCTGCTCTGCTTTCTCTACATCGAACGTCTGCGTAGACCGCACACACAATACTTGAGATGCTTTGAAGCACCATTTACTGTACAATTTAGCCACCTGAGATTTGCTAGCTTTTGAACTAAGCTGTTGCCTCTTATTTCATGAAGCCCTGAGGCAAAATCATCGTCACTAGCCTGAAATCCACCACAACCCTCAGCGAGCACATATAAGCCCATGTAATGGGTTCAGGATAGCTGGTCCTGATCTAGCTGGACTTTTGTTTATTTAGCCACAGGGCCGTTAGCTTGAACATAATGCTATTTTTCTACAAGCAAAGAAGTATGTTTCACCTTAAAAGACTTTGGGCTCAATCCGAGGAGTCATTACAGTGAAGGCAATGGTTTGAATTCCACCCGTGGCCCGTCCTGTTACTTATGCATCAAATGTCTGAAGTCGGAGTCTTTCTCTGAAGACTGATGAGGTCAAATGCTGCAGACATCAATATTCAAGTTGACTGCAAATCAAAAAGTGATTCAAAGGGCATTGCTCATTCATCTAAAAGTTCAGATTGAATTTAGAAATTGCAACTTTCAACTTTGTTATTTAATTCTTCAGATTGTAACTCCTTAATCTGAATGTGCAACGAAAATCCAAACTTCTTCAATTAATCATTTATTCAGATCTTCAGGGCTGTCTGGTATCTTCAGGGAGCTTCTCTAAGTCAGTGGGTGTGAAGATGTGTTCATGTGCTGTTAACATTGTTCCGCTTAAGAAGCCTGTTTCCCCCATGGAGGGTCCGTTACATGTGATGCAATACATATGCCACTGAATGATGCAAATATAGGATAGGAAATATTAATATATTTGAAAAACTGACTAGTATTAGGATATTTAATAGTTCCATGTGGCGATTTGATAAATAAAACACAGCTACGCATTGCAACATCTTTAAAGGCAGGGTGGGTGATTTGGTTCAAAAATATTTTTTGTTATACTGGTTGAAAGTCTCTTTACATCCCAATAGCAATCACTAAGTTACGTGGTCTAAATGTATTAATATGTATTTATATCGTCTGTGCAGGTGTAAGACCATAAAATGTTCGTCCAATCATTTCCGTCGGTCCGAGGACTACGATAGGCTGTCCTACCTGCCTGTCAACGTATGTATTTGCATACCGCTGCACATCAGCGCGTTCCATTACGCTATTGTAGACCGAGCGAGAATGGAAGGCGTTATTATTTTAATATTATGCGCTTTATACTGTAATGTTTTCTCACCGGTGAATAAGACATGAGGTAATCTGATAGCGTTGCATTCAGTCATCCACCAATGCCAGCTCTCATCGTGTCGCTGGTTAGCCTCTGTGGCCGGTTGCATAAACTGACTATAGTCTTAAAAGTTAGACACCTAATTTTTTTTCTGCGAGACTGGTCATAATTTTTTAAAAGTCAGTTACATAAAAACATAGATTGATCTAATTTGAATCTGAAAAGAAAGACTGAGTTAACCAAATGGTTAACTGCTAGTTAGTCAAATTAGTTAAGTCACAGTCTTAACATGCCTACCCTACCTTTAAAATCAGTATGAAATTAACCATTTTTATGTCAATCCGTTTAAATAACTGATGCTTGTTTGCAAAATGTTTTTAAAAGTTGTTTCTTTTTTTTTTCAAAGATTAAAAAATTTATTTTGAACATTACTATATATATACATGTACTGTATAAACTATATGCTTATAACTAATACTTATTTTTGTTTTATCTGGCTTGCATTATGTTTTCAAGTTTTGTTAGCTTATGATATGACAAACATACCTTGAGTACTTTAATGTTCTGAGTCAGTGTGAGACAAGTCTACTGTCAAATCCTATTTTGACAGTTCTAAAAGAAAATCTAACATTTAGTAGACTTTGCCAGCTTTGTATTTGAGTCTGTCTTTGAGTGTGTGTGTGCTTTAAACCTGTTGGTGTATTAACTGAAAATGCCACGGCTGGTGCGAGTCCCCTGAGTCTTTGTGAATTGTGAATGAGAGTGAAGTGGAGGTTGACCCTGCCCTGACCACACACTGACACAGAGTCAATTAGTAGAGTGAAGTTTATCTGCAGTCCATGAACACCCACAAACACACACAAGTTTCGCTCCCGGCTCGCCTGACCTGATGCCACATCACACACACCACTTTTGACTAAAAGATAATGGGTCACAGAGGAAAACAAACACCTTGTGCCTTCTCTTTCTCTTTGAGAACTATAGCACTATGCCTGCATTTAAAAAGAGTCTTTTGCTTAGCGATTTAACATTTTCTGTATTTTTGCACTATAATTATATTTTCATTTTAAACAACATGTTTATGAAACAGTGGAGGACTGAGACATGTTGCAGGACTCAAAAACTCAAACCTGCAACACCTGCATTAGCACCAAAGCTCAGCATAGAGCACACTCCACCATGGCTTTAAAAAAAATTATAT
>NW_015646352.1:2862633-2866871 GCF_001515625.1 Sinocyclocheilus rhinocerous | reverse complement strand
ATATATATATATATATCTATATATATACTGTGTGTATATATATATATATAAAAAATTTTGATAAACTTGTTTCAGCTTAAGAGTTTTCAGCTGTTTTCGGCTTAAGAGATGAATTCGGCGACACTGACTCGTCAATTCCACAGTAGTGGATGCGCCTGCATGCAAGGTTCATACGGATTACATAATCTGCGAATATTTGTTTTTTTTTTCAGGTTTAAATCATTTCATTTGAAAGTAGACATTTCACTCTGCACACAAATAAACGTAGAGGCTTTACAAATTCAAAAGATGTATTACTCTTATCTGTATGACCAAAATGACGGAGTATTTTAAGAGCAAGTGACTGCACCGGCGCATCCATCTGTCATGCTGTGAGCACGCTACTGTTCAGACACTTGAATAGTGCACATTTTTCTAGGTTAACATTAGATTCAGTGGCCATGTAAAGTTGCTACTACTTACATATTTCAGATGATAAGCCATATTTGAGGTCGATGAATGATAGGTGAGCGTTTGGATGTACTGAATCCAGCCATTAACGGTCTGTCCGTCACGGACTGCGTGACCTCACCACTTCCTGTGGATTTTTTTTTTTCTGCGACTAAGCGACTAATAAAATTTTGGTCGACCAAGCCTCTTCTCATCGACTAAAGGTTAGTCGACTATTAGGGGGCAGCCCTATTAAAAATGATATATTATGTTTATATATGTAGATATATTATACATTGTTTACTAAATAAATCTAAAATATAAACAATTTATCTCTCACAAGTGCCTGCACTCAAACACATAACACCAGTCGGCACGCAATCATTCAAGTTCAAGAAAGACGACTTGTCAATATCCTCAAGTTTGTGTAACTCCAAAACAGTCACACGCTACAGCTCAAGCGTTTATTTATTCAAGCAGCGAGTTTAAAGACAAACACGACAATCCACTGAGTGCCGTCTCTGACACGTGTGATAACTCATCAAAGCCTGGGACGGAAAGGAAAGAAAGGGATAGAGAAAAGACAGGAAGAACCTCCTCAGAATTCCCCATCCTGACAAGCAGTCAAGCAGTCAGTTGTCAAAGTCAAAGGAAGAGCTTGCTAATCATGTGTGATGCCTCATAATGTGTGTGTTTTCAAAGCGAGGCAGTGCTGCCGATTCTGACAAATGGAGAGGGGGGGGTGCTCTAATTCTGTTGTTCTTTTTATCTGGTCTTCATTGCCCTAAGACTCACATCACTCTGTGACGGCATCTTTATCTGTTGTTACTGGCACTTTTTTCTTCCTCTCTCAGCTTCCCATCCACCCTGAAGCACATGCTCTGAGCGCTGTCTTTCAATAGAGGGATTTTTGCTCTCTCTCTTTATCATAGGCCTACTCCAGCTTTCTGTTGTTCTCTCAAACTCTCTCAAGAATGAGAATATACACACAATCACTTTAAAACAGCCATATACTACATATCTGTAGTCTGTCAAGCTCCAAAAAGGACAAAAACTCAATCAAGTGTAGCACAAAAGCAGTCCATATGACTAAAATCCTGTGCGGCACCCAGCACTTCACACTCCAGTCCTGTAGGCGGTGGAAATTATTTAACATTTTCTGTATTTTTAGCACTATAGGCCTAATTATATTTTTCTTTTATGAACGTTAAAGGAATAGCTCACCCAAAAATGAAAATTTGCTGAAATTGTGCTCAACTTAAAGCCACCCAAGATGTAGATGAGTTTGCTTCTTCATCGATTTTTTTCACAGATTTGGAGAAATGTTGCATTACATCACTTGCTCATCACAAAAACATCACAACAATCCACAAGACTCCAGTTCATCAGTTAACATCTTGTGAAGCAAAAAGCTCCATGTTTGTAATAAACAAATCCATCATTAAGGCGTTTTTAACTTTAAACTCTTGCTTTCAAAGTCCATAATCCATAATATTGCTTTCTCCAGTGAAAAAGTTCTCTGAATCAGGAGAGAAATATAAGCACAGTTTACAAGCTAAAACAGTATAAAAACAAATAAATATGTGGGTGGATTTCGATGTGAAAGGACAATAGGGGATGGACCTTTTCACTGGAGGAAGCAATACTATGGATTATGGACTCATATTTTGGCTAGAACAACAGTTTAAAGCTAAAACGCCTTGATGGATTTGCATATTACAAACACGCAGTTACAAACCCTAATAGCGTTTAAAACCTGTATGACTTTTTTCAATTTAAATCTCATATTTAAGTCCCACAAAAATAGACAGCAAGCAAAATCTGTCAAATGTTAATGTGCTACTGACCATATGAACGTTAGTAAATCACATTACTGTATTCACTCAAAAGTGAATTCTGTATAAGCACTACATTACTGTACTGACATATAGATGTATCAAACAGGTCACAGAGTTTCACATTCTGCCTCCTGGCAATTTCTGTATTCACAGAGGAAGAAGAGAATGGAAGATGACGTGTTAGTTTGCTCCACTTACCAGCACAGAGCGCTACCCCTCATGGCCAAGTCTTCAGCACAGCGGGTGGCTCCTCATCTCACTGTAGAGCAGATATCTTTACTGGTGCTTTCAATTGGCACGTGTGGCCAGTAAGCTTGTTTTAGTGGAGCCGTGGGTTTCTGCTGGGTGGAAGAAAACAGTTACAGAAGAGATATGAAAGGAAATGAAGGCATAATCTCGGCTTTCACATCCTCTCATTTTGTCTGTCTTCTGCTTTTTAAAACATTTAGTATGTAAGTCTAAGTTCAGCAAAGGTCAAATGATGAAATGGGTTAAGAAATTTAAACACAAATTGATATATATATATTGGACAATACCTCACAGGTTTCATAATTCTCAATATCATCACATAACAAATTAATAACTTGAATTGTTAACAAATTAATAATGAATTATACAACTACTATAAGTATATCCAACCTCACCCGAATATGTACAGTACACTCTCGTTAAGTGGTATGTACAATATAGCAAATCTCAACCGCTTGATTGATATATATCATTTAAAAAAAGTAAACTATATTATAACCTAGCGATATATTAAAAGTTGTCTATATAGTACACCCTACTTGACCTGCATAAACAGTATTTTCACGTAAAGCAAGATATTATAGCAAATATTGGCTGTTTATATAAGTGCAAAATGTAAACTGTATTGTCACACAGCTCTATATATAAAGTTGCATACACATACATACATAAAGTTGGATATACATACATACATACAGTACATTCATGCATTTTTTTTTATTTCATCGCAAAATGTAACTATATTATCACCCAGTTCTTTAAATAAAATTGGATATATAAGAATGTCTAAATTTAATAAATGAATTCATTTATTTCTGGAGCACAAACAGTGTCAAAGCACATGCGCTAACAGCTACAACACCAACCTTCATTTGAAAGGGTTTCATTTTCATCAACACGACCCAGTCTTGTCTTAAGGACAGAGCTAAACTCAATTCAAATGACTTTACCTCCTGCATCTGTCCTTGAAGCTAATTTGGTTGTCGGTGGAGAGTGTGTTTTGGCTGCATGGCAGGGGGTTCCTCGCAGGGGTTCTGAATGAAATTGGGAAGTTATCCAGAGCTTTGTTTTCCATAATTTTGGCAGATAAACAAATGTAAATGTAATTGCTGTTTTCCTTCTCGCCTAAAACTCATACACACAAAGGCAAAACTCATACAAACACAGTCTTTCCACATCCTTCAATCATCTGTATTTGTGCTGACTTTACTGCTGAAACTGTATCAACATGCATCCCTCTTTGATCATAATATTAATATCAGTATCACACATTAATCCAGCAGTTAAAAGGTTCCAGATTGAAGATCATTTTAGACAAAGCCAACTGCTGAAGCCTTAAACAATTCATTTGTGTAAAACAAAGAATGGGAAAAACTCTAAATTATGCACAATGAAAAAAGTTGAAAAATGGGAATTTTTTAATAGCATTATATAACAGTTTTTGCTTAAAGGGTTAGTTCACCCAAAAATGAAAATTAGCCCATGAATTACTCACCCTCAAGGCATCCTAGGTGTATATGACTTTCTTCTTTCAGACGAATCCAGTCGGAGTTATATTAAAAATGGACTTTGATCTTCCAAGCTGTTTAATGGCAGTCAGCGGGTGTTGCAGTTCATCAGTCCAAAAGAAGTGAAATAAAAAGCGCCCATCCATAATAAAAAGTGTCTCACACGGCTCCGGGGGGTGAACTAAGGCCTCCTGTAGTGAACCGATGCGTTTTT
>NW_015646352.1:2859483-2859563 GCF_001515625.1 Sinocyclocheilus rhinocerous | reverse complement strand
ATTATATAACTTATATAACAGTTTTTGCTTAAAGGGTTAGTTCACCCAAAAATGAAAATTAGCCCATGAACTCAAGGCAT
>NW_015646352.1:2848226-2859305 GCF_001515625.1 Sinocyclocheilus rhinocerous | reverse complement strand
GTAGCGAATCGATGCGTTTTTGTAAGAAAAATAACCATATTTAAAACGTAATAATCAATTTAATCTAGCTTGCGCTCACTGTTGTACACGGAAGCAGCTCCGGGTGGATGACGTAGGACGTTGGCATCATCAGAAGTGACGATCAGAAGTGGCGAACACGGAAGCACAGGGGAGAGATCAAAACAAAACAACGGTCATGAATTAGAAGTACAAAACGAGGATTTGTAAAGAAGAATGTCGGAGGATTTCGATTAAGGGTGCTCCGATTGATCGGCTACCGATCATTATCGGCCGATAATCATGTTGGGATGTTTGATCGGCAGTCTCTAAAAAGGCTAAAAAGGCTGTTAACAGATTAATAAAGCGTGAACACTGCGCACGGTTGTGGTCCTGCAGTGCATTCCCGGAGCGGTGCGTCTGCAGCAGAGCACCGAGTCTATTGCTGCACTGCAAGCGAAGAATTAAAGTAACAGCGCATTGTTTGCAGTAAAACAATGTTTGGATTTGAAATCAAAATAATGGATAAATGTTGTGTTTGTAGTAAACAGCCACGGATCAGTAGCGGACTCCTGTGTGAAAGCACAGTCCGTGCTGCTTCCCCTCTCACAAGAGTCACCTAAGAGGGGAATTACCCTCATTTTCAAAAATGAAATTCAGGCCCTGAATAAATGTCTAAAAATCCTGATTGGAGTATCACTATAAATAGGTATAAATGATAAAAAGAAGGTTATAAAAAGATCGGTATCAGTGATCGGTATCGGCAGATACTGCTTTCTGTGATCAGCAATCGGCCTCAAAAATCCTGATCGGAGCATCCCTAATTTCGATATAAGCCAGGAGGAGACTGGTTTTCCTTTGCTAAAGTAAGGAAGCTTTGCTTCCTTTGCTCCTGTAAACAAACGTTGGTTTTCACGAGACTTACCGGCGCATGCGCAACGCAGACATCTTACGTCATCCTCCGTCCAACTGCCATCCAGCTGCTTCCGTGTACAACCGTGTACAATTTTTCTTACAAAAACGCATCGATTCCCTACAGGAGGCCTTTGTTCATCCCCCGGAGCCGTGTGAGGCACTTTTTATTACGAATGCATGCGTTTTATTTAACTTCTTTTGGACTGATGAACTGCAACACCCGCTGACTGCCATTAAACAGCTTGGAAGATCAAAGTCAATTTTTTATATAACTCCGATTGGATTCATCTGAAAGAAGGAAGTCATATACGGCTAGGATGGCTTGTGGGTGAATAAATAATGGGCTAATTTTCATTTTTGGGTGAACTATCCCTTTAATATTTTTGTGGAAAATTGAATACACTACCATTTAAAAAGTTGGGGTAAGATTTTTTAAAAACCAAAAGAAATTAATAGTTTTTATATTTCAAATAAATGCTGTTCTTTTGAACTTTCTAATCATCAAAGAATCCTGAACAAAATGTATTGTGGTTTCGACAAAAATAAAAAAGCAGAAAAAACAGATAATAACAACAACCATCATTAAAAACTGAGCACCAATAATAATTGATAATAACTGAATCAGCATATTAAAATGATTTCTGAAGAATCATGTGACACAGAAGACTGGAGTAATGATGCTGAAAATTCAGCTTTCCAAACACAGATAACACATATAATAATTAAAATATATTAAATATATTAAAATAGAAAAAAAAGTTCTTTGAAACTGTAGTAATATATATATATACATATATATATATGTACGGTGTCTTCATGTTCTTCAGAATCAGAAGCAAAGACTCGTTCTCAGGCCACCTTTCCTTAACATCAAACCAGAAGCCCCTAGCTCAGTGCTGAATTATAAATTAGGCTGTCAGGCGACCCACTGTTTATGAGCTTGGGGGGGTCATTTAAATTTCATTTGAAATGGGATTTCTCTTTAGGGTCTGTCTGATCAGCAGAACAGCACCAAAATAAAAGAAAAAACACATTATAACCCCTCAACCTACAGGTCTGGATGCTCCAGAACAAGGGAGGGGGAACGCACCATATTGTACAGGCAAAAAAATAAGTGAGCTGTGTCACAGCGACCGGGCTGGGGAAGTATGAGTATAGTTCAGTATTCAATCTGAAAAAGTGAAATAGAAATGATAGGAAGTGACTTAGACAAAACTGCACTTTGGAAGAAGTCCATTGCTTTAGATTTGGTCCATTATGGTTCATTATTATGGAAGGAGAAATACAGAAACTTATGGAAACATGTAAAAAAAAATGTGATCATGTGTCTTGAATCAGGCCCAAAATTAACTGTTTTTACACAAAGCAAGAAGGGGAAAACAGAAAGTGTTGTCACACAGTATGGTTTATGATTTAATAATGTAATGTGTTGCAAATAATATTGGGAATGTTATATCAAATTTGACATACGTAGTGAAAAAAAAATGCAAACGTTGAAACAAAATATGTTACAACACTCCCCGGTCTAAAACCGTTCTTGCCTTTGGAGCAGATTAATACATCACTTGTAACATTGAGGATGATAGATCTTGCATGTAAAACCTCAATATTGAAATGTCTCTTACTTACAAATTGGAATCAAGCTGGACACGAAATGTCTTCAAACGGCTGAACATTGTATGCAAATTATCCAGACATATGGCTTGTTCATATCAGGTCTTGTTCACATCAAGTCCATTGTAGCCCATGTTTTTGGGGGGTGTTTTTTTTGCACAAAAAATTTGGACCTAAAGTGAAATAAAATTGAAAAAGAAATGTCTTTTAGCTTTAAGGCCATCTATAATGTTATAGTACTCCTAAAATGTATTGTAATCGGAACAGATTTGGGGAAATTTAGAATTACGTCACTTGCTCACTAATGGATCCTCTGCAATGAATGGGTGCCGTCAGAATAAGAGTCCAAACTGCTGATAAAAACATCACAATAATCCACAATCCACATGACTCCAGTTGTGTGTTTGTAAGAAACAATCCATCATTAAGGTGTAAGACTTGTAAAACAGTTGATCTCTGCACATTTCTCACCTGATTCAGACAAGACTTTTTCACTGCAGAAAGCAATATTATATATAGAGGTGTAGCGTCTGCGTAGAATCATGCATGATCTTTGGGGTTTTATGGCTTAAGAGACCCTTTTAGCCTTTTGACATTTGCATATAAATTACAGTTCTGGTCAGAGACTTTACGTTTGTATGGGGGTCTAAATTGCCAAATGGTTCCTCGCCATCAAGGAGATTCTAACCAGTCCCCCCCACTATCATCTCCCCCTTCATTCTGTATATATGTGTTTTGCTTAGTTAGTTATATGTTATATATAGTTTCATTTATTAAATCCCTTATATTCACGATCGATTGCCTCTGTTTGCTGTTCACAATTCAAGTCAATGAATGTTCCAACCCTTGCTACATTTGTTAAATTACTGCTAGCACTGCATAAATGAGGAAAGTTATCCTTCTTTGGCCAGGAAAATAATCTTTCTTTGAATTGATAAATGATTATTTTGTCTGCTCGGTGGACGGACAGATCAAGTAATGGTAATATTGATTCTGCTACAGTTAATTCAAAGATCTAATCTAAATATTTATTATGAATCATAACCAGTTATAATTCGTCATAAATATTTCCCTTTTGAGCTTGAAAATTACTACAGAGGACTCGTATTTTAGCCAGAAGGAACAGTCTGAAGTTAAAAACATGTTAATGATCAATTTGTTTCTTACAAACACACAGCTTTTCACTTCACAAGATGTTAATTGAGGACTGGACTGGAGTCATACTTGTGGATTGTGACCCTCATTCTAACGGCACCCATTCACTGCTGAGGATCCATTGGTGAGCAACTTATGTAATGATATAGATATACGCATAGTTAATTATACTTAACGGCACTCTGCTGAGTACAGATAATCAGCCAAAGAAAATCCCTTGAGCAGAGGTTAAAATAGGACATCATTTCAGTATCATAACAGCTCAAAATCTCCTTTTTATCCCTCCTACATATTCTGCATGTAGCATGTCCTCCTACATGTCAAACAGTGACAAGTGACAAGAGCAAATAAGGTATCACAAACTCTGGGGATGTTATAACTGTCTTTCTGTAATCTGAATAGATAAATCATGACAAAATGCATCAAAATGACAACTGGGAATCAGAATAAGCCACAAACTAAATAGCTTCTTATGCTTTGGTGGGAAATTCATATATTTAAAAGACCATACACATAAGAAACATTCTTTAACTGGGTTCCAAAAATCTGGAAATTTTGCTTTTCGAAGGTCTCTAAAGGTTGCAGCTCAGAAGCCCTGCCAGCAAATCCGCCTGGAGATTTCTTGCATGTCAAATGATTGTGATGCATTTCAATAACCACAGTAGGAAGCTTCCTTTTCATCATCCTGCCGGTGTGCACTGATTCCCCTCATCTGAATGCTGCATTTCTGCTGCATTGTTCTGTGTTCTTAGTAATCATTTATCTATGCAAAGCATTTGTGCTATAAATTTGAATATTTATTCAGGTACACTGAATATAATAAGAGTTTATTGAAGTAGTCAGCATGTCTAGAGGGCTAAGAGTTTGCATAATTTATGAGATTTTGCTACTAAAATTTGTTTGTCCAAAATAGCACAAACATATATATATATATATATATATATACACACACACACACACACACACTATGGTGCTCAAGAAACAATTGTCAAATTAATATTTTTGTGGAAACTGTTAGTGGAAACATTTTTTTTTTTTGGACTCCTTGATGAATAGAAAGTTAAAAGGAAAGCATTTATTTAAAGATTTTTTTAACAATGTAAAAGTAATATTGTCACTTGTTCAATTTAATGCAGTCTTTCTGAATTAAAGGAATAGTTCACCCAAAAATTTGTGAAAAGCTGTTTTTTTGTCCTCTCACATTCAAATTCACCCACATATTTGTTTAGAACGTTTTTGGACTGTTTTTGCTTGTAAATGATGCTTAATCTGTGCATATTTCTCCACTGATTTAGACCAGATGACTTTTTCACTGGAGAAAGCATGATTATGGATAGAGGACTATAATTCTAGCAAGAAGCAATGGATTGAAGTTAAAAATGCCTTGATGGATTTGTTTCTTACAAACACACAGCATTTTGCTTCACAAAACATTAATTGATGGATTGGAGTAATGTATATTACTTGTGGATTACTGTGATGTTTTTATCAGCTGTCTGGACTCTCATTCTGACGGCACCTGTTCACTGCAGAGGATCCATTGGTGAGCAAGTGATGTAATGCTAAATTTATCCAAATCTGTTCTGATGAAGAAACAAACTCATCTACATCTTTGATGGCCTGAGGGTGAGTATATTTTCATTTTTGGGTGAAAGTATTAATGTATGTCCTACACGTTAGAGTATATGATTTGTAATCTGTGAGGGAATAAAAGAAACAGATGGCAGTCTGTCTGTCAGGGCTGGAAGCGACAGTTCTGTCCTGCAGGCCGTGGACCTCTGAGCCACAGTTTGAAATTAACAGCAGGGAGATGCCTGCAGGACATAACCCCTGGCCTATGGTCACCTCTGTGGCCTGCGCAGATGTCATTTTCAAAGAGAAGCCTTTCTGCAAGAGCGCGCTGACATGTGTGCCACAGAGTTAAAGATGTCGAACAAAACATGCAACATCTGTCAACAGTCAGAGTATCGAGGGGCCATCCTGTTCAGAAATGTGTTGGGTTGTTGAGTGAACCTTACACTCTAAAAAATGCTGGGTTGTTTCAACCCAATTTTGGGTCAAATATGGACTAACCCAACCGTTGGGTTAAATTTTAACATTAAATTTTTAACCCAAAAGTTGGGTTAGTCCATATTTGACCCAAAGTTGGGTTGAAACAACCCAGCATTTTTTAGAGTGTAAAGTCGCTTTACTTACAGACAAAAAGGGGAAAACAACTTGAAGTGGTAGAACAATTGTACAGCCTATGAAGAAAGACAAAAAATAAACAACTTAAAGGGATAGTTCACCTTCAGTTGCTGGTGCCCTTTGACTTCCATAGTATGGAAATAAAAAAACTATGCAAGTCAATGGGGACCAACAACTGAAGGTGAACTATCCCTTTAAAAATTGCACAGCCAAAGTCCTTCCAGAGAAACACAGTTGTTATTTTCTCCTGTTGAGGCATATATTATTCCTAGCATTGAGAGGTCATTTTGACAGAGCTAATTATCTATTACACCAGCAGAGGGCAACAACATTACTATCATCTGGAGAAACATATGGAAACTATTTACTCACACACAAAAGCTCCCACAGTCAAATTAACCCTGGGTGAGAACCAAGACGGTAATACGCGTTTCCATAAATTATATTAAAATGTCTGTGCTTTGATTCTCTTCACACAGCCTCCTGAATTCAAGAGCATAAAAAGATGTTTTATGGCTCTACATTAGAAACAAAAGGAGTGAACTGTGCTTTTGCATCCACAGATGCTATAGACTGTAATATTCTGCCAAGTCGGTCTTTCAAAGCGAAATGCACCAATGTGATTATGCTTGAAAAATACAGCAGGAGAGCTGTTATTTAACGGCCACTTTAATTAAGTATTATAAAAAAATTACTGTTACTTACCGACTAGAATTCATAAATCAGAGAAAGCGGAAATATCTGTGTGTGAAAGCAACACCTGACTGTGAAAGGGTTTTTAAACAATGAGACTAATTGCCAGAGGTCGGGTTATTAACACTATTTACAGATTAAGCAATTGACTTTTAAGCAGCAATGGTTTTTATGAAACCTTTTATTTCCCTCAGATTAACAACCGTGTGAATGAGTCTGGGTCAGTCAGGTAGTTGCTAAATGAAGATCTCAATTTTAAGTTGCCTCTTGGAAATGTCAACACAGTGAAGGACAGCCTTGTATCAGGAAAATTGAATTTCTCTGACTGTACCGCTCTTCAATGGAGAGAGTAATAATGGAAGAAAAATACCTCCTCTCGCATGGAAAAAAAACACCTGCATTAATATCAAAGACCTGCCAGAGAGAGATGTGAAATCACTGCGGCTTTACAGAGAAACGGTGACAAAAACTCAGTGGGGTGGATATTTAATTCCATCTCAGACCTTTGAAGTGAGAACCATCTTTCTGCTAATACGTCAAGCGTGGGAATTATTGTCAAACTTCGTTCAAATTCTAATTTTCTCGTCTCCTCCCCATCAAACCGACTGTTGGCTTTATTTGTTTGTCAGCTAACACATGCTCTCGACATTCCAGCGGAATATAGATTGGCTGCCGGCGTCAGAGCGCAGGTATAGGCATGTGTGGTGCTTGACTGATAGCATCTATAACCACTGGCAACACATAGACTCAATTCACACTAAGAGATGGCACGACAGTAGGCAAGTTATTTCTTGAGGATGAGGAGAGCGAGCCTGTGGCCCAGTAGCCAGCCGCGTCCTCAGAGACTGATGCTCCATCCCCGTGGTCTACTAGAGATATCATGCGGCATCCATCTCATACCCAAGTCCCCTCTAAATCCACCTTGTGCATTTCAAACAAATGTCATTTTGCTCAGAAAAGCACATTTATTTCTGCTTGTTAAAATAATCTAAATATTTATATACTGTATTAGCTCACCTGTTACTCCATGTAATTACCCATACGAAAATTAACCATGGTTTTACTACAAATAAAAACAAAAAACTATGGTTATTGCAGTTAAACCATGGTAACCACAAATTAAACATGGTTTTGCTAACCTCTATCCATAGTTTAACTATGGTATTTGTAGTGAAACTGTGGTATACAAATGGTAATCAATCCGTCAAAAAAACTATATGGTTACTGCACTTTTTCCTCTAATAAAACCATGGTTCATTTTCATAAGGGTAACTTCCTAGTACTTATATTTTTGTATTGTTAGGTATTTTTGATCTACTTTGTTCTGTTAGCAGCTTGCACATTTGCACATTTGTTGTTATTTTTTTTGTTAACTATATTTCAATCTGCTTTGCTTGGTTATCAGCCCATATAGCACACGTACGTCTGTTAGATGTCTGCTAAAGTTCGCTTCATCTGGAAAGCATCTGCTGTGCAAAAACATCTGATAGACGTCTTTAAGATCTCATTTTTACATACATTCTAAATCATAAACATCTTAAAGACATCTAAACATCTATTTGACATCTGATAGGAAATGTCCTATAGACGTATTGGAGATTAGCAAACACTCAGGAAGCTTGTCAGCACTTCTATTCTGGATTTCATATATTAACAGTTTTACTCAATGTTTTCAGTCTACTAGCTATTTACTAATAGTTAATTTCATATGTTAGTGTATATTGATCTACTCAGCTCTGTTAGAAGGTTGCTAGCACATCTAATATTGATGTCAAATTTAGATATTACTTATCAGCTTGCTAGCACTCATTGTTGATTTCATTTATTAGCTATGTATCTTTCAATCAGATTTTCTGTTAGCAACTTGCTAGCACTTCTATAGTTATAGTTAGCTAAGTAGACCTCTTTTGCTCTGTCAGCAGTTTGCTATAGCACTTCTGTTGTTTATTTCATGTTAGCGAACTATTTTTCAATCTTGCTCTGCTCTTTTTGCAGATTGCTAGCATATCTGTTGTTGATTTTATGTTATGTATCTAAATTTCTGCTTTGCTTGGTTATTAGCTTGTTAGCACATCCTTCTTGACTTCATATCGCAGTGTATTACTTGATCATTTCTACCCTGTTAGCAGCTTGCTAGCACTCACTGTTAATTTTATACATTGGCTATGTATTTTTTAAACTGACTTCCACCCTTATAAAATTTAACCATGGTTTTATTGTAGTAAAAGTGTAGTAACCATGTTTTTTTGCGTATTAATTACAATTTGTATAACCACAGTTTTACTGCCATGGTTAAACTATGGTTGGTTAGTGTAGCAAAACCATGGTTAATTTGTGTTTAACATAGTAATCATGTTTTTTGGTTTTATTTGTAGTAAAACCATGGCTAATTTTCATAAGGGTATAGCTGATTGCATATGTTAGCTATTAATGTAAGTATTTAATATAAGTATCCCTGCTGAAAAAGAACACACCTAAAACCAGCTGGTCTTAGCTGATTTTAGCTGGTCTGCCAGCCTGGCTGAGCTGGTCAAGCTGGTCTCTCAGCCTGGCCAAGCTGGTTTTAGCTGGTCAGTCAGCTGGTCTCCTAGTCTTACCAGCTAAAGAAGTGGTCAAAAACCCTCTGAAACCAGTCTGCTATATTCTAGGTATTTTTTGATATTCATTTTTTTATTTGCACCATTGAGATCTCATTGTGAATTGGACTACCCAGACAGAACAAATAGATGCTAACCTGCCAATGAAATGTCCTGTTGCTCATTGTTTGGTAGGGTTGCCAACTTCAGAAAATGAAAATACGGGACAATCACCTTAAGTGGGGGGTGAGTGACCGTGTATACACACACACACCTATATTATATTATTTTTCAATTAAAGACAGCTTATAGATTTAATATGGGCTGCTTTTGATGCTTGACACCTTTTTATTGGTCATTTTGTGTTTCAAGAATAAGGTCCAAGGTTAAGAATTATGCTATTAGTTACTTAAATATAAAATGTTTTTCTCTATTTAACAACATTACAATAGTGAAAGACGACTTCCCTTACTGATCACGTCTCTTGCGCGGCGGGATGTTGGACTCATGAAAAATAATCACGTTGTTTGTATTCACCAAAACTGATTTACTGAAGTCAAAACACGGACGGAATTGGCGTTAGCACGAGCACCGCTTGCTCTGAGGCGGGAGCGACTAGCCGTCAGAGGGTTCCTCAGCCTTTATGTTGACGATTTCTGATTTACTTAACGTATTCTGCGTGAGGGGGGCTGTGATTGGATGATGACAGGTATCGGTGATCATTCTCAAGTGATCAGCACTGCTGCTGTTGTATCAGTCAGTGGATAGATCAGTGTAGCAGTCAAAAAATGGGACAAGGGAATTCACGTACGGGACAAATCAATTAGGCCCAAAATAAGGGACGTCCCGGCTAATACCGGACGGTTGGCAACCCTACTGATAGGACACATTTTATAAGTTCCCTGGGAATCAAAACCATGACCTTGGTGTTGCTAGCACCATGCTCTACCTAGTGAGCTAACTTATAACGCATTACACTAAACCAATGTTTAAATTAAAATAAAGCCTTGGGAATCATATAAGCTTAGACATGAGGCTGTCAGGTTTGTTCACAGACTGAATCATTTACCTTAATTACTCAGGCCAGGAACACAAAATTGAGTTGTCATGTCTGTCAATGCAACCACTGTTTCATTGTGGACATCAACTAAATGTTTGCCTTCTCAATAAATAGGCCTATAAATGCAGTATTTATAGTACAAACCAAATGGACAGAAAATCTATTCCAGAGATGTGACGACTTTCCAAACATAAACCCTTCAGCCAAACTTTCACATAGCAACAAGTAATCTGCAAAGCTGAATGCCAAACGACAGATTGCTTTGACTTGGCAGGAGAGGGTTGATAGTGTAAGATTCAGATCTTCCATTTATAGAAAGAAAACCTGCATGCGATAATTCAGTCTTGAGGAATCGATAAAAAAACACCTGTGTGCAGGGTCTATTTTGGGATTGGAGCAGTCAAGGTCATCCAAGCGGAAACAAATTGTGTAGGAGGCACGGCTAACAAAGGGAATATGTTAGTGCTTTCCGCAGAGCTCGGCACACAGACAGGTGGATCTAAGAAAGAGACCTGCTGAGAGGCTGATGGGAAGAGAGCTAAAAGGCGGGAAAGAAGTCTATCAGTAACTGAAGAGGAGCCATTATACAATCCGGGCACAAAGAGTCAAAACAAGAAGGTTTATGAGGGGAAGATGAGGCAATACACTGTGAAGAGGTTAGACTGTTTTGGCAGTCCTGTGATAGCAAACAGTGGTTAAAGACGTCAAAGACATCTTACTATGAAAACAATAAAATAGAGAAGTAAAATACAAATCCTTTATTACATTTTTTTTTTTTTTAACTCTGAGCAATAACAGGCACAACTAATGCAGGGCTACAGACTAAATAGAATGTCTAAGGAGCCACTGGCTTCTACAATTAGTTAAGTTTTAATTACAGAA